>NW_027468680.1:18884221-19111721 GCF_046254945.1 Alosa pseudoharengus | reverse complement strand
TCATGCCATGTCAGTCCTGGACTCCTTCTGAGAGGTTTCAAAGCACGTTGGAACATTGCTGGTGGTGTGTTGTTGGCCGTGTAGTGCCGTGAGAAATGTATTCGGCAGTTGGGAGAGGGCATTGAACAAGTGAATAATTGTATACAGTGGTGTCAGTCAATGAAATCAGATGGTTAGAGGTGTGTAATAAGCCCAAATAGGTTGTAGGTCACAGTGTGTGACACAAAGCAAAGCCCCTAAAATCTCAGTTGTTAAAATCTCAGTGTTGGGCCATTTGTGACCTATGTCCTTGCAGGGCCTTTTGCTTTTTTCTAAAACTGTTATCATATATATTTCATACTTAGAAATGAAAGTGCAATGTTTCTTTGCTTTTTCTGTCAGGATGTATTTGAGTGTACACATCTTTTGTAAAGAATGCGCTGAAGGAGACTAACGGCACCTCATTTGTACCTGACATTTGCTCATTTGATGACGACCTGTTCGTCTGCTGCGGCGGTACATGCCTTTCAACTCCAACTAACCTTAAATACAGCACCTTTGAAATGTGTCTGCCAGTGACCCCATTTACACGTATTACATCTGGTTGTTGTGTATTCATATATGTTGGCCATTTCTTCATTATTTTTGCAGTGTGACCTGAACCAAACATTCACCTCTCTCCACCCTAACTGTCTGAGTGTAGCTTGGAGGAAGACGTCTCTTATCTTCCTCACTCTACTCATAGGGTACGGAGCAGCAACCTGGGTTTCCAATGCTTATTTAAACTATTCAATGAAGAAATTCTGACTAGAAACACTTGAACTGCACATAGAAATTTGATTCACGAGGGGGATGGATTACCTCTCGATTCGAATGAGGTGTATGTAATATAAACCATTTATTTGTATATATTTGCATTTTTTTGCATACCTGCATGTTTCCGTAAACATAGCCCTGGCGACCTTATGTTTTGATCTCACAGCTGATCTCTCATACCACAGTGGATGGAAATGCATTTTGAGCAGAACCTTCATGAAGACGCATAGAATATCCAAATGACATGACGGCTGACACTGATATCATAAGATATCTCAAAAATATTTTATTTATTTGCAAATATGAATACAAGACCGCTGCATGGGATCATGGCGAATGCTTTGGCATAGTCAAGTTTTCCATCTGACCAAATCCTTAGAAATAGATACGGCGCCAAAACGGATATAAAGCCCTGACCCACTTAACAAGAACAATGAATGTGGCACTTCCACCACATTAATAACTCTTATTGTAAATTTGACAGCTATGTAATGAAGGTAAGAGAGGTAAATCGCCACCTACATTTTATTTTGTGCAGTCAATTCACAGCTGTGGCTTCACTTCAAATTTAAAACATTCGGTTAGGATAACATGTTTGTTACAATAGTAGCAAGTTCTATAGCTTGTCAGCTTGAGCAAAACTAAGGTTTGTTTAGTTATGTCATTGAATTCCAACCATATTTCTATGTTTACTTAATGTTTACGTTCAGCTAACAGCTGGTACATATCCTGTAAGCATGTCTTTGTATATACTTTAACACTCAAGTATTTGAGTCAACATTACAAGAGTTGTGTGTGTTTATCTTTATCATAGTAAACCACTGTTATTGTGTGTTAGTGTGGAAGTAAGGCCAGTGAAGTTAGTGGATGATTGCTGGTATGTACAGTATACTGTATGTGTGCATGCTTGCATCAGTGTGCATGTGTGCGTCTGTAAGCATGTGTGTGTATGTGCAGTGTCTCAGCCTGACCATGGCAGAGATTGTGTCTGGCAGCGACGTTTCATCCTGTGTGTGTCTTAAGAGTTACATAATGAGCTGTTTCCATGGTGACAGAATGGGGCCTACTGTTCGGGCAGCCCATTACACACACACAACACACACACACACACACACACACACACACACACACTTGCCATTCCCCCCACTGGACATAGGCATAAATGTGTCAGGGACTTGAATTATTGCCAAATTAGCAGGACATGCCAGCGTCTCGTGAGCGAGAGTCGTAAAATTCCAGGGAAACCAGAGCCACATTTTCCACACAAAGAGAGCCTTGGATTTTTGAACTCAGTGACTCCGCGGAGGGGAAAAAAAAAATAAAACAGAAAGCGAGAAAGGGGATGAAAACAAAAACCCAAACACTCTTTTTTCCCCTGAATAAGCACGTTATCTTTAGGGAAGTCGTGAGGAATCTCCACAGGGCTCTCCCGTTTGGCAGCGCGGGCGGCTGTTGTTGTTCTGAGGCGGAGGCCAGGGAGCTCGCTCTGTCCCCAGCACCCATCTCTCTGCACCTTCCCTCGGCAGGGGGGAGACACGTGAGGGGGTGGAGGGCCTGGACGAGCTCACGCTCAGCCTCTTTTTCTCTTCTGTTGCTGCCCACTCTCTCTCTCTCTCTCTCTCTCTCTCTCTCTATCTCTTTTACTCTCTGCTCTCTCTTTTTCTGCCTCTCACTTCGATGTCTCTTTCTTTCAAGACCCCCCTCTTGCTGTCTGTATGTCTCCTACACCACACTCTCCCTCACATACACTTTCACTCTCACTAGCACACATCCATACTCTCTCTCTCTATCTATCTGCATTCTCTTTCTTTCTTTCTCAATTTTTTTTTGCCTGCAGGGCATCAGTTACTGAGAGGCTCCGAAAGGGTGGCAGCATGAAGAATGAAACCCAGCGTCTTGCTTTCAGAGAAAGAGAGAAAGAGAAAGAGTGGGAGTGAGAGAAAGAGAGCACGAGGGAGGGGGGGTCTAGCAGTGGGCTCACATCTCTCTCTCTCTCTCTCTCTCTTTCACTCTCTCGTAGGCCTAGTGTTACAATTGATACCCCTCTCTCTCACTCACTCTCTAGCTCCCTCCCTCCCTCCCTCCCTCTCTCTCTCTCTCTCTCTCCGTATCTCGACCCCCCTCCTCATTCCAGCGCGGCGACCCACTCTCTGCTTTCGCTATGGAAACCAACAGGCAGTTGCGGAGCCGCCAGCAAGCGGCAGAAAGGGGAAGATGAGGTTTGCAGCACAGCGCACTTCCACGAGCGACGCGCAGCAAGACAGCCTCCTGGCTCGCTGCCAACACTTTCCAAGTCCTCTCTCTAGCCAACCAGAATTCCTGTCGGTAATCACCTGACCTTGAATTCCCAGACAAAGAAATGTTCATGCTTCTTTTCTTTTTTTTTTTCGTTTTCGGTCCTTCTTTTTTTTTTTTTTTTTTGACCCGCTCTCCCTCGCTCGCTCTCTGAACTGAGCAATCCTCTCCTGGAGCTGAAGTGAGGTGAGCTGGGTGAGAGAGAGAGAGAGAGCCCTGTGAAGTGGACCTGTGTGGGGGAGAGCCTGGCTTGTGTATGGGTAGGTGCCTGCTTGTTATTTGTTTGGTAGAGAGCAGTGTGGTGTGTGTGTTTGGGGGGGGGGGGGGGGATGGGGCGTTCCAGTGAGCATATCTCCACAATCTTTCCGCTGGAATTTTTGCTGACTTCAGGTGTTCCAAGGGAGGCTGCCTACGGAGCGCGAAGCTTAAAGGGAAACCGTCTCTTTAAAAAAATCCCATGTGCTCGGAACGGGAGTGGAGAGCTCCCGGCTCTGCCTCTGCTGAAAAGCACCGCTTGAAATCAAGTCTGCTTGCTCTGCTGTTTCTCTTTCTCTCTCTCCCTCTCTCTCTTTCTTGCTTTCCTTCAGCAGCTAGATGTAATCACAAGGGTCCGTTTGTGCAGTGGAGCTATTTCCTGTTTTACTCGCAGAAGGACACATGACCCAGTGTGTATAGAGCTCCGGGGTTGGTGTTAGTCAGGAGAAAATAAAACATGCTACAAGGCCGGGATTTGCACAGTCAGGGAAGGAGTTTTTGCAAAGCAGAGACAGCTTACGTTATTAGGAGCAGTTTTGCAATTGGTGACTGGTGTAAACAATGGAATTAGTTCCAGGGCTTTGAGGGTACTGGAACACTAGTTGTAGGGCAAGGAAATTGCCTAGTGAATGGGGTCTTAAAGTGTTTATTTGTCAGTGAAAGAGGGGTTTTTGTTCATTAGCAGTTACAAAGTTATTCATGAACAATTATGAAGTTATCAAAACATCAAAATCAAAAAGTTGGAAGCTTGTGTGGTAAAACTGTTTAATCTCAACTGCACGCTTGGCACAGATACATTTTTGTTTGGTTAGTCTGGGTAGAAATATGAGCTGTAAAAAACAACATTTGTGAACTATGAACTATGAATGCATTCAAAGCCCTGCTTAAGCATCAACGGCTGATTTGTTTCGCCAATATCTGGTTTAAATTACATGCATAACTAATATCAAGGTCAGTTCAGTTAATGTAATTTAAGTGAATACCAAGAAAAGTATGAAACTTTACATTGAAAGTTCTTGTTGTGTACAAACAAGCTAAGTTTTAAGTGCATTATCTTTATAGAGAGACATGTGAGATAAATATTAGACCAGACTAAAATGTTGTGTGTTTACAGATAGAGCTGATATGACAGAGCTATACCAGGTAGTTATAAAGGCACTTTTGTTTAAAGTCGGCCAACCACTGGAGTTTCTTTGTCATGGACACAGGGGTATGCAAAAACAACCTGGTGTGGCGACAAGGGTGAACAAATAAAGTATTTGTTAGGGAACATTGGTTCCTGTATTGGCAACATGGAGAAAATAGAAGGAAATAGAGTTTGTAGAGCCTATCAGATTCAACATCCTGTTTAGTCATCCAATCAGCTGATCTTGTCATTGTGTGATACCAATGGCTTTTTTTTGAGACATCAAATACTACTCAAGGCTGCACAGTGCTTAGCTGCAGATGGGTTCTAACAGCTGAAGTAGGGCCTTTGATCTCTGGTGTAGCATTTTCCAGAGAGGGGTATGGGTAAACATATGTGAACTCAACTTGCGTCATGATCACGTCATACATGCTCTGTTCTTTCCTGTCATGCATGTTTGGTAGCAGAGCCCATGGCTGCTGTACCTCCAGAGACACCTCACCCAAGCTTCCTCGATTATCTACGTTTTGATGTTAGGGGTTGTTAAGAGTCTGTTAAAACCAAGTTTGCGGTCTGAATTCTGAAGTATTGCTCTATTTAAGAGTGAGTCAGATGTTTTCATATTCTTCCTAACCTAAGACATGGGTAGTTCTCTAAGGAGTTTGGGAGAATGATGTTTTATAAAAGGTAACTCCAAAGCTTCTCTTTTTCGACCAGGCGTTGGAAACAAGTGGAAGGAAGGGCTCCGGGCTCCACCCAGGTGTCTCATAATACCTTGCTAATCAGTAAAAATATGACAACAAGCAGTCATAGGGACATGGCCACATAAATGTCCTGTTTTATCCACCTTCTTCCTTAAACCGGAAATCCATCAGGTTTTTATCTTCCGTCCATTCTGTTTACATTATAACTTAGTGCAGTCTCAGCAGGCTAACTAGAATATGCTTCAACTTGACAATTCTGCACTCTATATAATATGACTGACAGAAAAATATAAAAATTTTACATGGCTTAGGATACGTCAAGCACCGTCTACCGCCACATTAACATCAATACAACGCAGCTTTGCCGGAAATAGAAAAAAGTATTTCTGAATACTGAGGTGTCATGGCAACGCCCATTATTGGCTGGAGAATATTGTGGATACCACCCGTTTTATGCCATCCAAAATGTTGATTACACACAATGAAATAAATGGCTACATTTCCATTCATTTTCTTGTTGCTGACATCCCGTTGGCTCCCAATTTCATTTTTGTTCTATTGATTGGTGCCTGCCATACCCTCACCAGAGCCTTGGCATTTGGATTCATTTAACGACAACAAAAGGATCCCTAATTCTGCTCCCAAGGCCAACTCTTGTTCTGCCTTAATCAACTTCCATCCATGTCTGATAATCCAAACATCAGAGAAACAGCTTCTAATGACTCCTTAAGTCTTAAGCTTGCAACAATGCTGCACAAGTGTACATTTCATATTGGGGGTTAGGGGTGATTACACTACAGATTAGATTTACACTGTTATTTGTCCATCATTTACATTTATCAGTATATCAGTGATACTGTATCACTTTTTTTAGTATGATATATCTGTCTGTGTCTCTGATGCTGTGTAACGTTAGTGAGCGTATTCAGCTCTTTGTAGCTGCGTTCAGACCTAAATGTAAGTCCACATGTTCTGCGGATGTCAATCAGTTGGGCCGTATATCTGAACAACATAACCGGCTATTTGGAATTCCGAACTGAACCGGCTCTTACACTACTCCCCTCCTAGTATTTCTGACGGACATTATGTAAATGAGCTTGTGTCTGAACGAAGTGAAGAACATGCAGAGATTCTGTTCATGTGCGTGTTCAACCACATTCAACCTGTTCAACCACACAGAGATTCTGTTCATGTGCGTCGGTGTCGTTCACACATAATGTCCGCAGGTTAGCATCATATCTGAATCACCCGAAGGGTCAGACCTCCGTTTGACAAAGTTCCGCATATACTGCGGAGGACGTGTCTGAAAGCAGCTTGTGTGTGCCATTGGTGTGGCAAAGGGTTGAAAATTCAACAGTTCCCATTTCTCCTGTCAAATAGATCCCAGATGGCTCGGAGAAATGTATGGCATGTTTGTATCTTTATGTTGAACATAAACAACTTGATATACAGAATGAGTCTTCCTGGTGTTATCAAGTCAAGCATGTGAAAGCAATAAAGTCTTCTGTGGCAGTCTCCTCATTCCCCCCTCTCTAACTCTCTCTCTCTCTCACACACAAACACACACACACACACACACACCCTCCCTCTCTCTCTCTCTCATTCTCACTTTCTCACTCTTTCTTTCCTTCTCTCACTTTCCCAGTGTCTCTAGGTCTTTCTCCAAGACTCAGAGTCTCTGAAAGGGGGTGTTTATGTTTGGGCAAAAGCCCAGAAACAAATCTGTGGTTCATATAGCCCCTCGGCTCCCCTCCCCCTACTCGCGCAGTCCTCCCCCAACCCCCCACTCCACTCCACTCTCCTCAAACTACTGTAAGCTCACTGTACTCTCCCCCTGGAGCGCCCTCCCTCACTGGCCCAGTAGCCCCTCTCGCCTTCTTCCTTTCAACTCTCTTCTTTCTCTCTTTTACTTTCTCCCTCCTCTCCTTCTTCCGCTCTCTTTCATTCCCCTTTTTTCTCTCTCCTTCACCCTCTAATCTTTCTCTCTCTCTCTCTCTCTCTCTCTCTCTCTCTCTCTCTCTCTCTCTCTCTACCTCTCTCTACCTCTCCCTCGCTCTCTGTTCCCAGGCAGCATAAAGGGAGCCTGCCTAAGGCAGGGTCTCTGTATTTGTACTGTAATGGATCCTGACATCTCCGAGCTGTTTCCTGCCATGTCAGAATGAGCAGGCCGACCCGACCGGCTCCTCTGCATACATTAGGCCACTCATGTCTTTGTGTTGCTGTGTGCCGCATACGTGCCACTAGTTGCTGCTGTTGCTGCTGCCATAGTGGTGGTGGTCGCCTGGGTGCTTAAGTCTATCTGCCATCTGAATTCAGGTCCTGGCTCGCTCGCTGGAGTCCGCTGTTTGTTTGAATGGTGGCGCTGGTGTGGGCTGCAGACCTTCCTTAGTGTTCCGTAAGGCTCCTCCTGAAACAATATAGAGTGGAGATAAGCTATCTGGAGCGCAGGATTTACTCAGGGTGATAGCAGGGAGTTGAACGAGTTTAGGAAAGGAGAGCAGAGGATAACAGGGCTGAACTTTGCATTTGTGTGTGTGTGTGTGTGTGTGTGGGGGGGGGGTTTGTATGAGATACGGTGTGCATAATCCCAAATCTAATACAGGTTACTGATGGCTGTTATAGACACAGTTAACAGTTATAGAGTCATAGACACAGTTAACGTGAGTGTGCGTGCTGTGCGTTACAGTTGCGTGAGTGTGCGTGCCGTGCATGTGTGTGTGTGTGTGTGTGTTAGAGAGAGAGAGACAGAGAGAGAGACTGTGTGTCCAAGAGTGTATGTAAGCATGTCCGTCTGTGAGAATATTTGTGTGACATTGTGTCTGTCTCTTTGTGGACACAATGTTACAGTGCAGATGGGGCAGAGCTTGTAGTTGATTTTCCAACCCCCCTTACTCACACATACACGCACATAGGCACACACGCACATACACACACACACACACACACACACACACACACATACACACACACACACACACATACACGCACACTCTCTCACACATACACACACACATTCTCTCTCTCTCTCTCTCTCTCTCTCTCTCTCTCTAACACACACACACGGACGAACGCACTGCCCCCTTTCTTTCCCCACCCTCTCAGAGCTGCACGTGTGCTAGTGAAATTGGAGAAGCGAGACAGAGAACGAGTGCAGCTGCGAAAGACATTCACGTGTGTGTATGTGAGCAGGAGAGGAGGGGTGTGTATGTGTGCATGCATGTGTGTGTGTGTGTGTGTGTGTGCGTGTGTGAGCAGCAGAGTGACGAGAGAAGGAGAGAGAGGGGGGTAGAGAGAGAGTGAGAAACGGAGTGAGAGCGAAAGTGAAGGGATTCTATGTGTGTGTGTGTGTGAGAAAGAGAGAGTGTGCGCGCGCACGCGTTGAAAACGAGAGCAAGAGAGAGAAAGAGAGAGAGTAAGAGAGAGAGAAAGAGAGAGAGGGAGAGAGAGAGAGGTTGTGGTGTGTGTGCAGCTGTGTGGGATTTGCGGTGAGCAGCTTAAGTCATGGCTTGGCCCGCGTCCTCCGCTGTTGACCTAATGGCTTAGAATCAGGTTCCAGCAAACTCAGTGAACCCGACGGGAGCGCGCCTCCACTCTACTCCAGTCCACTGCGCCGCGCCGTGCCGCGCGCTGCTCAGCCACTCAGGCGCACCGCACAGCCGATTGTCTATTTTTTTTTTCTCCGTTTAAAAAAAGACGCAGAGAGATGTCCGAAAAACAGACTGGCTTTACTGGATAA
Source organism: Alosa pseudoharengus (assembly GCF_046254945.1). Taxonomy (NCBI): domain Eukaryota; kingdom Metazoa; phylum Chordata; class Actinopteri; order Clupeiformes; family Clupeidae; genus Alosa; species Alosa pseudoharengus. The sequence goes on along the minus strand of NW_027468680.1, from coordinate 19,102,810 downwards.
ACAAACGCTTTTTTTTTTTTTTTTTTTTTTTTTTTGCACTACGTCAAATTTGTTTTTTTCTCCCTCTGATCTCACGACTCTCTGGATACCCGTGCCGCCTGTTCCTTAAAGAGCTTTCTGAGTCGAGCGAAGGAGCTGTGCACCAGCGATCTCGTAAGCACCTCTGTTGTTTACCTTCCGCACCAGAGCTGAGTTGAGTTCAGAGGAGTGGGGCTCGACAGCAGAGAGAGACCTGTTGCTGTTGGCAGCCTTGCCTCGTTGACATGTAATTAACATGATCATTTACACTGTGCACTGTTTTTGAAGGTCATATGGATGTAATGTCAGACTGCTTGTTTTTAAAGTTTAAAGGCACGTTTAAAGGTAATGTAAACGTGTGAGTGATTATGCATTACCTGGAGAAAGTGTGGAAGAAAATGTAATAGTTAATCCTTGGTGTGGCTTTTGCTGTCTTTCAGAGAGGGCTCTGTTTCGGTTTCTCTGGTATGTACACAGCAAAGGTTCAGAAGGTCAGAAATAGTTTTTTTTACTCTCATCAAGCACATTGTGAGATACAAGTTTTTAATGGGGCTAACAGTTATCAATAAGCACTGTCTTTTACCTCATTTCTACTACAAGCTTCCTGGTAATCACTTTACTTAAACTCAGTATCCACAAAGCATTACAAACACATTTATAAATGTTAATAAAGTATTCGTAATGCATCATAGCGTCTGACATAAGTCCTTATAACTATTTGTAAACATACATGACTGCACACATACATATATACACATACATACATACATACATACATACATACATACATACATACAGTAGGTACATCTATATAAACTTAAAGTGTTATGATGTTGTAGCCTAAGCCATATGCAATTATTGTCATGGATGCTTGTCCGGGGGAGGGGGGGACGACTTGAATTTCTAAACTGTGGGGCCTAACATCATAAAATGCATGAGTGCAGTCATTACAATCTATACATAGTTATACTTACAGTATATCAATCATCATGAGGCATTATGAATAACTTATAACTTCTCATGAATGTGTTTGTCATACTTTATGGATATTGGGTTTAAGTCGAGTGTTATACTGTTCTCGGCAGGCCATAGATGAGATGAATCTTTTTTTGTGCAATGTATTTTTACTTGTAGGAGAAATGCTGATCCCTAGCCTCTTTGTTAGGCCCCAGGATTCAGTTCTGTCAGGTGCATTTTTGGTGTGTTGTTATTTGTTTCTTATGAACAGCTGGTGTAAAATTGCACAGAAGTTTCCATTAAGTGTTGGTAGAGCTCTTACCAAACATTGCTGTGTCTTCAATTTCAAGTTTAAGGCCAGGGGCTACAGAGCTTTGGTCTTAAGCGTCTTAAGAGACATGCTTGAGATTGACCCCCAGCACTCATGTCTTTGAAGTGTGAGATGGTATCTCCCAGTCATGCTAAAGGTCATCGGCTCAGTCCCAGTGCTTCGTTGTGCTCACAACCTAGACTGCACAGTCAGCGCAAAGAGACTAATACCTGTGGCTCCAGGTGTGACATACTCTACCTGTAGAGCCTCATGCAAGTCTATGTTACTCTGACCTCATAGTAGCCTCAGCTTTTGAAGCTGTTGGGTCTCAGATTGTTTTACTAATACTATAATGTGATGTGCTGTAACATAACTTATGTTCAGAGATACCTGTAAATAAGGTTCTTGAATGAATTGCATTGTCTTCTTATCTGGTATGAATTACAATGTCTTCTTATCTGTATGTACATTTTTTAATAACACTATTGTTAATTTAGACGCATACTGAATACCAGGGGCCAAGTAAGATAATAAGAGTTACCTGTATGTAAGGCACTCCACCTATTAGAGCACATAGTAGGAGTTGTACTTTATAAACTTAAAACTTTATTGACCAAAAACATTTTGACAGAATTCGTAATAAACCCAGGGTACCGGTGTCTTTGTCCAGGACGGAAGCCAGCGTACCTTACTGTTGTGCCCCCCTGTGTCTCCTTGTTGTGCAGGCAGAGAAAAAGGCCAAACTAGTTTCTGTGATGAGCAGCTTGGAGGCTCACGGAGACATGGCCGACGAAGCACAGGTGGAGGACGAGCTGCTCCTCAGGAGTCCCCTGCCCCTCCAGAGCCAGCCTCATCCTCCGCCCCAGCCCCAGCCTCCCCAGTCCCAGCCTAAGCCTCAGATGAAGCCTCAGCACCAGGCGTATCCCCAGGCCAAGCCTCCGACGCAGCCCAGACCCCCCACTCACCAGACACAGCCTAAGCCGCCTCAGCATCAGCCTCAGCCGCCTCAGCAGCAGCCCCAGAGCCAACCCAACCCACAGCCTCAAACACAGCCCAAGCCCCAGCTGCTGTCCCAGTTGCCCCAGCAGAAGCAGCCCCAGCAGAAGCAGCCCCAGCAGCAGCCCCAGCAGCAGCAGCCCACTGACCCGGCCTCCCCCACCGTGGCCACCACGCCCGAGCCCGTGCCCATCGGAGATGGGGACAAGACCTCGCCCAAGGCCGCAGACATGGAGCCAGAGTATGAAGTAAGCTGCCATTCATAGAGGAAGCTATGGCTGTCATGGTGCTGTAGTATGCTCAGAGCTCATGTTCATGGTGCTGTAGTATGCACAGAGCAGAGTGCATGTGTACAGTAGGCCTAAGGGCATGACCTGGTGATATAACAGGAAACCCAAAGTCGAGCTGGTTCCCTTTTTCTGTCATATGCTGTTGCCATATAGACTCTTACAGGGAGGCTGCACCAGGCACGTAACTGTGTGTTCCACTATTTTTGCGTGTCACGAACGGAGCGCTTCAGTTACAGTATGCGCCTAGTGTAACCTCCCTGTTAGTTCTATAGTTGGAATGGAAATGTACTATACAGGAAGTAACTAACTAAAGTGATATTTTTTCTAATTTCAACCATTTTTACTGACTGAAATCTTGAAGGAAATTCTGTGTCCGTACAATGTGGTGTTCACTCTCATGTAAGGATCGTTGTTGTGAGTAATGTGCAAATCACAGTAGGTATTTATTAAACAGAATCCTAGCTGCCTTCTTCCAAACCATTTTCCCATTACAAAAACAGGAGCACTACTGGTGAATCACAAATTTGTGATTAAGTAAGTGCAATTGTGGGCGTATGTGTGTGTGGACTTGTGGGTGGACTTGTGTGCCCTTGCATGAATATGTTGGTCTGTTCGTTTGATTTGTGAACTTGCAAACGCTGTAGATATGTATGCCAAGGAACATTTGCACATTTGTACTTGTGCTATGATGTTCCTGCCAATGTTAATGTGTTATGCTTGTGTGTGTATGTATATTTGTGTGTGTGTGTGTGTGTGTGTGTGTGTGTGTGTGTGTGTGTGTGTGTGTGTGTGTGTGTGTGTGTGTGTGTGTGTGTGTGCGTGTTTGTGCGTGCGTGTGTGTGTGTGTGGATGTGCACCTAGGATGGCCGTGGCTTCGGCATCGGTGAGCTGGTATGGGGGAAACTGCGCGGCTTCTCCTGGTGGCCTGGTCGGATCGTGTCCTGGTGGATGACCGGCCGCAGTCGTGCCGCTGAGGGCACGCGCTGGGTCATGTGGTTCGGTGACGGCAAATTTTCTGTGGTGAGTCGTGTCTGCAGGTATATATATATATATATATATATATACATATATACATATATGTTAAAATCATATACAGTCTATGGTTAAAATACATTGACCTTAATGAGATAAAGGAGGAGAAGATTGTTCAATGAATATCAGTGTATTCCTGCATCACTGTCTGGGTTTGGACACTACATGATACTGGTCCTATTGGGCCAGTCTGAGTGGAGCTTTTGGAGCCTCTGGTAGCCTGTGGTTGTCCCCCTCTCCATGTGCAGGTATGTGTGGAGAAGCTGTTGCCTTTGAGTTCCTTCTGCAATGCCTTTCACCAGCCGACCTACAACAAGCAGCCGATGTACAAGAAAGCCATCTACGAGGTGCTGCAGGTGAGGAAGCAAAGTGGAGCAATGACGCACAGCTGGGATGGTGCTCTGGGTTAACTGTAGGAATGTGTGTGCGACCACTCTGTTCTCTGTGTATTTCAAAGTGTGTATGTCAAAACTGATTGTTAGATTGCCACAAAATCAGCACTCGGGGTGCTTTCAGTCTTTCCCAGCCTTTGGGACTCTGGGAATTTTATGCTACTATCATTCGCCAATGTTGTTTATGACTAGGCTGGTGTGCTAATGCATGTTTTTGCATGCCACTGCAGGCAGCGAGTCAGAGGGCGGGGAAGGTGTTCATGGGCTGCCCTCAGAGTGACGACACGGACACGTCCAAGTCGGTGGAGCTCCAGAACAAGCAGATGATCGAGTGGGCCATGACCGGCTTCCAACCCAGTGGGCCCAAAGGCCTGGAGCCGCCAGAAGGCAAGAGCATCACACTGTGCCCCCCCGCCCCCCACAGCAGCCCCAAAACTGACCATCCCATCGTATTCTGAAGTCTGAAGTCCCTTCCCTACACTCTTCATCACGTAGTTCACTGTTTTCTGTCAAATGTTAAATGTAAATAATATAAATGCACAAGTGGTCACTTTAAGACTGGAAGACAATAGAAGTCTCCTTATCTATGGTTTCAGAAATCAACCATACATTCCACATTCCAGATTCTCAGTCATATCATCAAGGGTAACAGGGTGTACAAGCAGACTTGATGCCAAGACCCAGCAAATGAGCACAGACACCCTACAGCAATACACCTGAACCTTATTACACCACCTTTTCTAAATATAATTTACTGTGAATCCTTAATTAAACATTTTTCATAGTTTATAGTGCCTGTGAAGTACTTTTTAACTGTGAAGTGAAGTCTGAAGTCTATAAAGTACTGAATCTCTCTGTTCTCTTTCTCTTTCCTTTACTCCCTCTCTCCTCTTCCTCCGACCTCCTCCACTCCCTCTCCCTCTCCCTGCAGAGGAGCGTAATCCATATAAAGAGGTGTATCCCGAAATGTGGGTGGAACCCGAAGCCGCCTACACGCCTCCTCCAGCTAAGAGGCCCCGCAAGAGCACAGCGGCCGAGAAGACCAAAGTCAAAGAGATCATCGACGAGAGGACGCGAGGTGAGTTGGCAGCTGACCGTACCTGGGTCCTGACCACGGCAGCCAGTGGTCATCTGTACGGTGCTTATGGACACAGAGGACTCGAGACTTAGCTTAGTGTGGAGAACGAGACCTGAGTGGGACATGCTGATATGACTCTGCACTTTCCCCAGCACTCACTGTTTGCTCACTTGTGTTTCCTCTCAGAGAGACTGGTGTTTGAAGTACGGCAGAAAACCAGAAACATAGAAGGTACACATGAACACATTGCCCCCATTTGTTTTGTTTTTTTACATATGGGGTACATATGGCACTTTGTTTTGGTGTTTATGTTTAAACCTGTCCTCCAATTAGACTCTCTTGGCTGATTTGCTTTGACAGATATTTGCATTTCGTGCGGCACCCTGGACGTCTCCCTGGAACACCCACTATTTGGCGGAGGGATGTGTCAGAGCTGCAAGGTAAACGCTCTCTCTCTCTCTCTCTCTCCTTTCCTTCATTTTCCTCTGTCTATGTCTTTCCTTTCTTTGACTCTCCCTCTCTCATGCGCATGTCCGTGCAAAGCCATTAATTTTTTATGGTTAGTGAGACATCAAGCTGTAATGAAAACAGTAGGTTACAGTTGTTCACTGGATTAGGTCAGACTACATCAGAGGATTACCTCAGCCAGTTACTGTAATTGAACACAGGTTGGGTTTGTCTGGCACTTTTAAGCAAAGGTGGACTACCATCCATACAGTGGTGTATTAGCTCATGCCTTTGTGTGCCTACTGCTTGTTTCTGATGGCTGGTTTGTTGGCTGCTGACAGAACTGCTTCCTGGAGTGCGCGTATCAGTACGACGATGACGGTTACCAGTCTTACTGCACCATCTGTTGTGGAGGTCGGGAAGTGCTCATGTGCGGCAACAACAACTGCTGCAGGTCAGAGTGGCTGTGTGTGTGTACATGTGTGTGTGTCTGTGTGTGTGCGTGTGTGTGTGTGTGTGTGTGTGTGTCATACCAAAAACGGGAGATTTTTTTCATACACGTGTTTCAACACTGCATTTCGGTTGTTGCTTTTACCTTACGCATGCCAGTTATGTATCCACCAGCTGCCTGCCTGCAGCCTACTTCCAAAACTCCAAAGCTGCTTGCTGTCAGATTTGGTTCCGAGGGCACAAGTTCAGTGTATCAACAACACTCAATAACAATTTATGTAATGTGTTAATCAATTAAATTCCCAACAATTTCACAACAGCTAGTTCTGGAGTAGGCCATTCAACTAGCTCGCTTGCTTACAAACGAGACTCAGGCGGCGCAGTCGGCACCCGCTTCCTTATTTGGGTTTTGGGTTGCCAGGTTTTAGCCTATGACAAAACGGTTGAAATTGAAACTAAGTGATTGTGTATGTGTAGGGTGTATTTCATTCACAATCTGGCAACCTGAATGGATCAATGATTTTAAAATGAAGTTTGATGGCCATGCAAATTATATATATAACAAATATAATAACAATAACAAAACGGGAGGGTGCTGGGAGATGACCTTGAAATATGGGAGAAACCCGGGAAAAACGGGAGTGTTGACAGGTATGGTGTGTGTGTGTGTGTGTGTGTGTGTGTGTGTGTGTGTGTGTGTGTGTGTGTGTGTGTGTGTAGATAGGCATGGGAAAACTCTTAATTTATGGCACTGTGAACTGTATGTGTATGTTGAGGGGGATATGTGGTGTATGTGCATAATGTATAAGCATGAGAAGAAAGTCTTTGGCTCTCTTTGGTGATGACCAGAACTCAGAGCCAAATGTAATGCACATAATCAACACACTCACACATCTTACACACGTAATAAGTGAATACAGAAATGTATGTAGAAATGTATGTAATACAGAAATGTATGCCTTTTAGTCTGCATGGTGATAACCACCACTTACTACATTCTTCTGAGATCAGTGGGTCCTGTCTGTCTGCTCCACCTGCACAGGTGTTTCTGCGTGGAATGTGTGGACCTGCTGGTCGGACCAGGCGCGGCCCAGGCAGCTATAAAAGAGGACCCCTGGAACTGCTACATGTGCGGCCGCACGGGGCTCTACGGGCTCCTGGTGCGCCGGGGTGACTGGCCCAGCCGTCTGCAGCACTTCTTCGCCAACAACCACGACCAAGACTTTGTGAGTATGAGCGGCCACTGTTCCATTCTGTACATCTTCATTGCCTGACTCAGGATCCATTCAAAAAAACACATACAATACAGGCTTGACACAAGGACGTGACATGACACCACTTTTTATATAGGTTTGTGCTTGAGTCAAGATGTTGGCTGAGCATTTGATGTAGGAGATTGGACAGGCCTGTCACTAGTAGTGTAGTTGCTGCTGAGTTCAATTTATTAAAACAGTTATTGTTGGCGCATATATCTGATGGGAGTTTCAGTAGTTCACAGTTACTGTGTTCCATCTTCGTCTCACTTCCCACCTCACTTCACTTCAGTTTTATTTGTATTGCGCCATAACGTATGAGTATCCAAAGGCACTTGACAGAGGCCTTCTTGAACATGGACCTTGATCCCTTAAGGGCAAGCACTAATACCTTCAGACTACTTTCAGCCAAAAACATTTTTAGAGCCAACAAATTTCCAGCGTTGTGCCCAAGTAATAATTAGACACGTTTCTCATTTGTTCATTTTCTCGGTCTCTGTCCCAGGAGCCGCCCAAGTTGTATCCTCCGGTCGTGGCTGAGAAAAGGCAGCCCATCCGTGTGCTCTCCCTGTTTGATGGCATTGCTACAGGTGAGCCACAACTCCTCTGAACCACAAGTTAGATGGGTTACTTTGGCTGTCTTTGGCCGTCTCACATTGTGGGTGCAGCAATAGTTCTCCACTGCTTTTTGATAAGCAAATGCTGTGGGATACATTATTACTACGCCCCTTCAAACTCCAAAAGCTTTTCCAGATGGTATGACATTTAGGTTTCTCCCTTAGCTTGACCCCTTGACCTGTGTGTTCTGAGCAGGGCTGCTGGTGCTGAAGGAGCTGGGCATCCAGGTGGAGCGCTACGTGGCGTCGGAAGTGTGCGAGGACTCCATCACCGTGGGTCTGGTGAGGCACCAAGGACGCATCATGTACGTGGGCGACATCCGCAACGTCACGCGCAAACACGTGAGTGGCCTCTCCAGCCTGTGTCCTCTCTGTCAGCTGTGCTCCTCTCTTTGCCTTTGTAACTGTAGCCAGCTGGTGCGTAGCTGTGCAGTATGTACGTTAGGTAAACCTCCCTCGCAACACCTTAACCCATTTACTCCTAAAATTCCTGCTAAAAACGGCAATAGAATCCTATGGCATTCTAGACTAAATAACCTTATTTCCTGAGGGTTTTCTGAAAACATACTAAAAATTGTCAACGTCTACTTGCTACTGCTGTCTTTCAGTCTACCTCAGGTTTAGTCATGATGTCTGATATGTGTAAATGTGTCAGTCTGTATTTCTTAAGTTTTGCAATGATATGTTTGGGATATGTATGTGTCAGTCTTGCTTCCTGAGGTTTAGCGATGATATGTGTCTTTCTGGCCTAGCCTGCACCAAGGGAACCTGAAAGTTGTTTTTTTCCTCTCCTCCTCTCCTCCTCTCAGATCCACGAGTGGGGCCCGTTTGACCTGGTCATCGGTGGAAGCCCCTGTAACGACCTGTCCATCGTAAACCCCGCCAGGAAGGGGCTCTTTGGTATGTCAGTCCTCCTCACACAGTGACATCTGTGATTCGAGTTTACTGCTGCATTCAGCAGTGACCTTCTACCCTCTCTGTGTACCACTGAGAAGGAAGAAACCTATTTCCCTTAAAACATTTCTGATAGCAGCCCTTTTCTTCTGCAAACTCCGCAACTGAACATAGCTGCACGCTGAACACCTCAATCAATTCATTAAACTATGTGTAAATGCAGGCAACTTGAGCACTACTTCTGTGTCTAGAAGGATGATTCATTAAACTACTGTATGTGTAAATGCAAGCAACTTGAGCACTACTTCTGTGTCCAGAAGGATGATTGTTATAGTCAGCAAAACTTCTCAGCATCTCTCTAACCTGTCTCATCTGCTCTCTCAGAGGGGACGGGTCGTCTGTTCTTCGAGTTCTACCGCCTGCTGCACGAGGCTCGGCCCAAGGAGGGTGATCACCGCCCTTTCTTCTGGCTCTTTGAGAATGTGGTGGCCATGGGTGTCAGCGACAAGAGGGACATTTCTCGCTTCCTGGAGGTGAGTCGTCCTCTCTGATCTGACCACAGATAAAGCGGGGAATATATAGGCTGTGACTGCCACCTGGTGGTTAAATTGTGTAGCTAAAGCCACATTTTGGTCACCACCAGGTGGCACTGTTTTGTACAAATCCTCTGAGAGTTCACATTTGGCCTCGCAGTGTGTCACTGCTGGCCTGGGGTCAGTGTTTTGTCCTGGTGCGTTGGGATTACATATGAATGCCACCAGGTGGAAATGTCGCAATTGAGGGATTAGCGTCTGACCCAGCCCTGCCCACCTTTTCTCAGTGCAACCCTGTGATGATCGATGCCAAGGAGGTGTCTGCGGCCCACCGTGCCCGCTACTTCTGGGGAAACCTGCCTGGCATGAACAGGTTGGTCAGAGAAGAGTGAGTGATGTGGTAGCCTTGCTCTCAGTTCAGAGATGCCAAACACATGTTGTATACATATAGGCTACTCACAGTATGGTACTGGTAAAGACACATTTCCATGTGTAGACGTTCTCACATTTTGGTTTGTTGATTGTCTCTTGTTGACAGACCTCTGACAGCTATGTGCACAGACAGACTAGACCTGCAGGACTGTCTGGAGCATGGCAGGACAGCTAAGGTATGTGTGCTTGTACAAAATGCTGTGTGAATGAGTTAGTGTGTGTGTATGTGTGTGTGTGTGTATGTGTGTGTGTGTGTTCTCTATTTCAAAATACTTTTTTTTTTGTGTGCGGTCCTGTGTGAATCAATCTACACATTATTGCTTAATAGAACATGCCATTGAAATCCCATTTGATCTTGGCTCACCTGTACTAGTAACACTCTCTCCCCACCCTGGTTTAGTTTGACAAAGTGAGGACCATCACCACCAGATCCAACTCTATCAAGCAGGGCAAAGACCAGCACTTCCCTGTCTTCATGAACGAGAAGGAGGACATCCTTTGGTGCACTGAGATGGAGAGGTAAGAAGCTACTCTGCTCCATCCTACTGGACATTGATTGGACATAATGGTCTTGCCATACTGTCTGTTTTGTCTTGTGCCTATGTGATCTACAATATTTTTATGAAAGCATGAAATATAGCTAAAAAATTGCCATTTAATTTTAGTTTAGGAGAAATGTCTTAATCCCCTTAAATCTGTGAATGATTTATTACAATAATTTATAAATGGCACATAATGAACATCTTCTTTTAATTTTTTGATTAGTCGACTGATGTAATTGTATGAAGATATTATCTCAGCCTTGTTAGAGTTTTGTAATGAGATTTTCTGGGTCTTTTGATCATATACAGTATACATTTGTGTGTGTGTGTGACATTTGTGTTTGTGTGTATTTCCAGGATCTTCGGATTCCCTGTCCATTACACTGATGTGTCCAACATGAGCCGACTAGCCAGGCAAAGGCTTCTGGGCAGGTCATGGAGTGTCCCCGTGATCCGCCACCTATTTGCACCACTCAAAGAATACTTTGCCTGTGTTTAACTTCCTGTAAACACACGCTGCAATGATATATAGAAATATCTAAAAAAAAACCTACAAAAAAAGCTCAATCACAAGAAAACTGACGTCTGATGAATTAACAAGAGCCTTGAAACTGTACTCTTGTATTATTTACAAGTCAACCATCAAAACGTAGATATTTCATGTTTTTTTTTCCTGTTTTAAAAAAATGATTCTTTTTTATTCTATTTAATGTTTTTATATTCATTTTGACTTTTTAGCAGTGTTATCCAGTGTTTGAACTGATCTATGTGTGCAAGCTATACACAAGGCAAAGTTCTCTTCTCCAGACACTGAGTCCAAGTGAGGAAGTTAAGAGACTCATTGGCGTTGCTAGAGAACATCTTAACTCACCCATACCTACATGGTCGGCAAACACTCAAAGTTTTCTGAGACCTCCATCACTGACGTGTGTCCTCAGTGTCTGGAGAGTACTTGTCTTCATGAATCCAAAACACCAGATCTCATATACCTCTTTGTTTACAGTTTCTATACACAACTGAAAGTAATAAAGGTACTACTGTAATAAGGTGACAAAATGGTGCTCCGCGGAGGAACAAAACACCTCAACCCATGCGCCGTCTGTAGGGCAGGCCTGCTGGAACGCCTCACTAAAGGCACAAGGCTCGGGGAAACATGAACGAGACCAATATGCCATAGCTCACTTTAGCCTCAAAGGCCTGTTTTTTTACTACTTACAACCTCTTTTACTGTTACGCAACACTACAAAACTGGTGCTTTTTTTACTGAACCTGCAAGTCTTCAGTTGCCATGGCCACTGGTCTGGGATTGGCCGCATGGGTTGAGCTGTTTGTTCTCTGCCCTCTTTCCTTGAGATGGACGTCTGAGAGGACGTGCGTCTCTTTTCCTGGCGTCCCTCAGACCATCGTCGTTACTGTACACTTGCAGCAGGTGTGGCGGCAGCAAGAGAGGGGTGTGTGTGTGTGTGTGTGGGCGGGTGTGTGTACATGCACGTGTGTGATGTGTGTGTGGCAGGTGAACCCCCACCACCCACTCCCTCTCCACAAGCTAAACTCAAGTCAGGTGCAAACTTCAGCATATATGGTGCGGCTTCATGTGGTTCTTCTACCTTTTATAGCAACTTTTGTGCTTTATTACCAACTATATTGAGCACTTTTATACGTATCTTTCTGTTGTTTCTCTGGTATTTTTAAGATTTCTTTTCCTCTTGATTCATGTGAATGTTTTTTTGGTTCTCGTTTTTTTGTTCTATGATGTGAAACTAGTAATCTGGTGTATGATGTTTCTGGTGACCAGTAGGGCTGTGCCAGTCGATGTGAAAGAGTGATCTTTATTTTTTACCTTTTTTTTTTGTTGTTTTGCGCGGAAATGTAGAAGTAAATCTGTTCTCATAGGCAGCAGGAGGATTTTAACACAGAATGTTCTAGGTCCCTCGACCTACCACACTGTGGTGATGTTGAGCTGGGGACCTCTAAACCCGCTCCCCTCCCAAGTCCCAGCACAGGCAGGCACCTCTTTCTTCCCTTGTCTCCCGAGACCCCCTGGTTGTGTCCAGGTAGTACTTACTGTCACTTTAACTCAAATATGAACTCAAATGATTGTAATCTGGATTGTAATTTCTTTCTTTTTTTTTTTTTTTTCTCTTTTCTTTCTATAGTAGGATTTGAAAATGCAGGGTTTTGTCCCAAAAAAAAAAAAAGATTGTTGTTGAGACATTTCACCTGCTTTGTAATTATTCTTGCTGAGTTATAGGAAATGATGGCGCTTGTATGAGGCAGCAGAATTCTGATCATGTGTTTGAGAAAATGTTTCCCCCAAGTTGTGTCTGTCTCAGGAACAGAACCGGTCCTTAATCAAGAACCAGATTAGGGACAGAATTGCTCCTGGGTCAGTTGATATGTGGGATTCCACAGCACTGAATAGAGTTGTTCATTCAGACCAGTAGAATTTTAGAATTTGAATGCAGAGTCCCCCTTTTCTTGTTCAGATTCAACCACAAAGCCCAGATGTCGTGCTTGTCTTGGGTTTTTTGTACATTTTGTACATAACCTCTTCCTGTCGCTGTTTGGATTTCCTTGGAAATAGCCTATGAGATGTACAAATATAATTCTTTGCTAATATATATCAAGGAATTATGAATACTCAGATCTAAAAAAAAAAAAAGAAACCTGATGAAATTGTTTGGATATTATTGACAAAATGTTGAGCAGCATAAGCTATGAAGCCTTTTGGAGGGGACAATATGACGCCCTTTTAAAAAATAAAAAATATTTATGAATTTATTTTTTAATTCTCACGCAGGGAGAGGATGCGTTTGTGAAGTGATGAGGACAATTAGAACAGTCTCATCTGGACCGCACAGCCCTACATCGCCTCAGCCAGTTTCTCTCTCTCATTCTCTCTCTCCCTCTGTCTTTACTGCATTCAGTTTGTTTCTTTGGCTTTTCTTTTTTCTATTGTACTAAAAAGAGGGATTGTAGGTGTTTCCTAAGGTGCTAAACATTTTATCAAATTGAGGATAAAAAATATATTGTTTGGAAGAGAAAATAAACCTTGTCTGACTGTTTTTAAGTTCCTTGTAGTCTGGGTTTAAGCGCTGTGGCTTAGCTCACTCCTCTGATGAGTATGTTAACAAAGGCATTTAACTTTGTACTTGAATGATAAATAATGGAACAGGTTCTTATATTGTCTTAGAGTAGACATGGCTGTAGTTGGTGCTTATCTGTGGGGTATAATCATGCGTTCATATTGGGAAGTAAGAAAAGAAAAAAAAAGATTTTTGTAATCATGTTTACTGTTCACTTATGTATCTGCTTAGTGCCCAGTGGCATCGCTTCTTAATCTCCCATTCCAGGCAGCCCCCTCCCAACCCCCCATGTTGGATTTGATTTATATATAAATATATATATAACTCTGTCTTTTGTTATCAACAACTTTTATATTTATTTGGCTACAACTCTTGGAGACGGCTCGGATTCTTTATATATCGCGGTGTCTCTGTTTTATCCCTTTTTGTGATTATTTCTTCATGTATCATACCTGTTTCCGGCGTCTCGCTGCCCTCTCGAATCTCCGCGCATACAGCAGATGTAGCAGTCATTCTCTCCCTCTTTCTCTCTCTCTCCTTGCTCTGCGGCCAGAGAGAGGGGGGAGGGAGCCTTATGTCCCTGTGCTGGAGAACACTTGAATAAATGTTTTGTTTTTGTGCAAAAGTTGCTCCTGTTATTCTTTTTGACCCACTACTAGACCAAGTCAGACTACTTTCACCGTCAGTCCATTAACAGTGGATTATTCCACACAGCACCTACCTGTATCAGATGACTAGGCCTAAGGACACTGAATAATTAAGTTGGCTTAATAAGTTTTCGGATTTTTTTTTATTTTTTAAAGCAAAGGCGAGTTGTCATTGTGACATTTTCTCTTTAGGGTCTGTTAGAGCATTTCCCCAGAGGCACAAACTCATTAATGTTTTAAAGCCTTTTACTGAGCTATTAATGACCTGCGTCTGGAGCGTAACAAGATTGTGTTGCCTCCTGTCTCGTCTATTCACACCAACAGCCACAGAGGGTTAGGGTCAATGCAGGTCAACAAGGGATGGCATCTTTTTTCCCCCTGCGTTATACACTCGTTCTTACTTCCCTTGCATGGCATGTGCATTAAAGTTTATTAGTAGACCTGACTTGTTGCGGTTGTCTGTCCCCGTGACTATTCTACCCACTGTTGAGACGGGCTTTGGCACAAGCCCCGGATGAGACGGCACGCCCAAGCAGCAACGCTATTGGTCAAGGCGGGGGGAAAAGCCTTACGCCCAGACGCTGATTGGAGCTCCTGCCTGTCGCCCGCTTGGATGCTGCGAGTGGAGGGTGTGCTGTGCGGGCTGGACCGGGGAAAGCATCTGCTGGTGTCTGCTCGTGTCTACTGGAGGGTGGCATCGGCGGTCATTGTTTGCTGCTATTGATTGTACGCTAAGGATCAATTTGGGAACGTTGCCGTGAAAGGTATGGTTCTTGCGCACTATTTCTATTACCATGTGTCTTAACATATCATATCACCAGCTAGCAATCTAGACAATATTACGGTCTAAGGCACATAATAATTGGTGTCACTGGTTTTATGGCCATGATGAACACTGAATAGGTAGCTAGTTAGTTGCAATGTTCTGAATTGCATTGTTGTGCGCCGGGTGTGTGCAAACGGGACCGGTGTCTCTTCATTCTCTCGTTTACATTATACATACAACACTATGTTCATTAATCTCTCCATGCCATAGGTGTTTATATCTCCTGAACCTTAAGAGACTGGCTGTCTCGGTGATGGTGCAACGTTTTACTTATGGCTAGGTATAAAGGGTGAACAATGAGTTGGGCTATGCAGTCGGTAGACTGCTATGTATGTTTCTAATGACCCATGCATCATCATCATCATCGCTGTGTTTTTATAGGGCAGCCTGTTAATGTTGTGTGGTGTTTTGCCGTGGTTCAGTGTGAACGATGTCTCTATTAGAATAGGGTTTGGCCTCCTCTTTGTGTGTTATAGACTCGGGAGCGTATTGTGGGATGGGTCTCACTTTCTGAGAACCCTGCATGGCTTGAACCCCATGAAAAGCATCCGGTCTTATTAATGATATAATGTTTATTAGAATGAAGTTTGTGGAAACACCCCATCCACACCCAGTGATTGATGATCATGAGTTGTGTCCCGGACGTTGAAAGTATCCTGTAAGCAACCTAAGAGCACGTCCTCCTCGATAAATCACTTTTACGACCCGGAGGCATGTGGTCTATTTTAGCCACCTGCCATCGTCATGCCTCATTATGGTGCAGATATGCATCTCAGTGTATTGTTGAAATTGTATTACAACTGATAATGAACATAATGGCCATATATCTTCAACAAAAACCCATACTGTGAGTGCTCAAATGATTTACGCCAGGAAGGCTTACTCACACCCTCTGAGGTCCCAGTAGGCGTTTAAATAAAAGTGATGTGTAATGTTTAGTTCATAATAGAGAGGTGTGATATAATTCAGAAAATGGGTCAGATGTGGTAACTGACTGAGAGCAAATGGATCTGTGTTTTATTTTGCATGAGGTGCCAGAAGGAGTGAGGAGATGGGCTGAGTGGTGCTGTACCCCCTGCACTGGTACAGATTCCATGGGGCTTTTCCCCCGCGCCCTCCCTCCTCTCTACCCCTAAAGCAGAGGCAGTAGCAGGGAGGATGAGGGAGGGGGAGACCACCATGCCGTAGTCCTGCCGCACCCACACACACACCCATGCACGCACACATATAGTCACGCACACAAGCTTCACAGGCACGCACACAGCCTCATTCGCTCACTCAGCCAGCCATGGATTTGCAGCCACACACACACACAGAGACCATGCATAATTATGGACAGATGCACTCACGCTCCTGTTCACACCTTAAACAATTACTACTCAACAACAACTAAACAACACACAAACACTTCACACACACACACACACACACACACAAGCTCTCAAATGCCTATTCATATTGACTGTGCATTAAGCCCTTACTGGAGTTCCACCACCACCTCTTAGATAACTCAGCCTGGGCAAGAGGCCCACTTGGGCTCTCTCCCCAACATCAGCTCCCAGTCAGTCAGTCCAACATGCTGTAGCACTTACTCCACCCTTCAAACTAAGCACTCTTGGGGTGTGGTGGAGGGGGGGGGGGGGTGGCCTAGTTTGAGACAGGCGCAGACCGTGTGCTCATCGTCAGAACCGAGTGACGCTCCTCAGCTGTGCTCTGAGAGGCAGCACCCGAAGAATGTCTCTCTCTCTCTCTCTCTCTCTCTTTCTCTCTCTCTCTCTCTCTCTTCCCTTCCCCTCTGAACTCGACTGCCAGACTGATGTCATCATCACACGTCTCGCTCGAGGTCTGTCACTCCGAGCCTCCAAGAGATGTCACATCAGCGCTAGCCTCATATCAATGAGTTGATGTCTCATGTCTGCTGTGCCTCCCTTAATTATTCCAGTGTCTTTATCTCTCTCTCTATCTCTCCCATCACTTGGTTTCCCTCCTCCTTGTCTCTTCCACTGCTTCTTATTGGATCTTCTAAACCTTCCCACCCCTCCTTCTCTCGGTATCCTTTTCTCTTGTGTTCTCTCTGTTCTTTGTCTTTCTCTCCATTGGATCGTCCCGGCGCTCTCTCCCTCTCTTTCCTTCTCCATTTGACTCCGTTTTCATATCCGTCTCTTTCTTCTGACTTTTTCTCTTCTAACTTCCTCTCTCCTCCCCTCTCTGTCAGAATCATGTCTTCCAGTGCATCAACAGCACGGATCCTCATTAAGGGGGGGAAGGTGGTGAACGATGACTTCACGCAGGAGGCCGACGTCTACATCGAGAACGGAGTCATCCAGCAGGTGGGCAAGGAGCTGATGATTCCAGGTGGCGCCAAGGTCATTGATGCCTCGGGAAAGCTGGTGATGCCCGGTGGTTTGGACACCTGCGTGCACCTGAACCAGAGCTTCATGAACGCCACACCCGCCGATGACTTCTACAGTGGTACCAAGGTGGGTGCCTATCAGCCCATGCAGGGGTCACTCTGTTTTTTGTGCATGCAAAAATAGTCTTACTTAGATTTAGACTTACATTTTAACATAGTGAATGGCATACAACAGTGTCATCTTCCAATATGTAACAGTGCAAGTCAATGTGATAATATTGACATGATGAATATACAGCAAATGCTCTGATGACTTGAAATTGCAGCTGCATTGACTTAATCGCTTGCCTCACTTGCAGAATGGTTTGTAAATCCTTTATCAGCGCTGATGTGCTGCCTCTGGTGCAAGTACTTAGGTTTGAATTGGAGATTTGGGTCATTTCCTGAGATACTGTGCTAAAGTGTTTGCTCCAGATGTTGTACCCCACACATCTATGCTCTGTTGAGTGTCTTGGTTGAGGCAGTATTGCCATTTGCCTCGGGCAACAGCACTGGAAGTCAAACAGATTTTTTACTGGAGAGGGTCGTTCACAACGACAGCCCGCCGACCCACTAAAATATTATATTTTTCATGGAAAAGAAGTAGAATATTTTGCCTTGAGCTCTAAACACGCCTAGATTCCCACTTGCATTCTCTTCTGCATAATTCTCCACATCTACACCATGGATATACAGTATTGCTGAATATCTGAATATCTCAGAGTGATGTGGAGTCTGAGTCTGAGAACAATTTAAGGAGCCAAACCGAGATCCCACCCCAAAAGGCCTGGGGCTGTCTTAGTTGGGATTCTGTCCCTGTGAGAAGCCTTCAGCCCGTAATCACCATGAAAAAGGCTGATGGAAGCCGGTGCACATGGAGAGCATGAGGTGCTAAAAATAAACTCTTTTCAAATTAAAAATAACTTGAAAGAGTTGACAGAGTGGTTCTGTTATGTTAGGTTGTCAGTGCAGAAGGATGACTTGACCAGGGGTTCAATGATCAGCTTCAAGTATTTCCAAAGCTGAGATGTGCACCACTTTTTTGGCTAAATAGATTCTTTCATTGGATGCTCAGTTACTGCACTTTTCTAAATGACAGGCTGTAGATTTTCTCTGCTGAGCTTCATCAGTCTTTACTGTAATTGGCATTTTCCTCCTGTACAGATGAAAGAGGAATATATCACACCCACAGATTGGCTTTGACTTTCTTACTGATGCCATCTTGTGTATCGTCTTACTGATCCAGCACCATCTGACACGCACAGGGCTTATAAACTGTCTCACAGTTCTTATCTCGTCATCTGATTAGTCCTGTGTAATCGAGACAGATTTACCAAAAACACCCCCCTGAGTAAAAAAGGGGGGGGGGGGCTACTGACCATTGTAAGAGATCATTGCTCGATATATTAGTCTATACAGGCCATATACAATATACTCAGACATGGCACTTGTCTGCAATGTCTGCATTATATATCAGTGCTCTGTAAGACAACAAACCTCAAAACTAGTTGGAAGTTACATAATGTACATTGTCAAATTGGATGTTATTTTGGGGCATTGGGGCATTGTGAACTACAGTATGCATGTATGTGTTGCTATATGCATGGAAATCGATTGAAGGGGCGCGGCGTAATAACTAATGGGTCAACAGTGTTGTTAGGACACTTGTGGAAGGTGAAACAGCTTTGAGAGTGGGGTGGGGGAACGGGATTGGGTGTGCATGTGTGTCTGTGGTGGGGTTCAGTGGAACAGTAGGGTGAAAGTGGAGAGGGAAATCGATCAGGGGGTATTTCACTCGTCTGTGGAGCCATCTGCTACCCCCTTTCATCTCCACACTCCCCAGCGTGGCTGCCCTCCCTCTCTCCTACTCTCTCTCCTGCTCTCTCTCTCTCTCTTCCCACTGAATCCCATCAGTCTTACTCCGTTCCTCCCTTCTCCTCTCGTCTCCTCTCCTCCCCTGCCTCCCTCTCTCCCTTCTCCTCCCCTCTCCTCTCCTCTCCTCCCCTGCCTCCCTCTCTCCCTTCTCCTTCCCTCTCCTCTCCTCTCCTCTCCTCTCCTCTCCTCCCCTGCCTCCCTCTCTCCCTTCTCCTCCCTTCTCCTCTCCTCTCCTCTCCTCCCCTCCCTCCCTCTCTCCCTTCTCCTCTCCTCTCCTCCCCTCCCTCCCTCTCTCCCTTCTCCTCCCCTTTCCTCTCCTCCCCTCCCCTTCCTCCCTCTCTCCTCTGCTGTCAGCTCTTTTCCTCTTTCCTCGTCTCCTCTCCCTGTAGGATTCATTGGTTCAATTTATTTTTAATTATCTTCTCTCAATCTCTCTCCTCTTCTCTTTTCTTCACCTCTCTTCTCTATTCTTCTCTCCTCTTCCTTCTTGACACATCCAGTAGAATTCCTAAGTTTATTATGTGTGCTCTCCTCTCTCCTTGTCTCCTTCCTCCACCTCTCATCTCCTCCCATATCCGTCTCCCACCCCATCCCAACAAATCCCACAAGTGGTGCTCTCGTGGGAATTCTGAGAGGATGCTCTATCAACGCAAATGGACTTGTTTTCCCCATTGCGTAGATTGGCAAAGCACAGGCTAATACACTTAAGCTTACACAAATCAGTTTATATTTAAGGACAACATTGATTTGAATATGTCTTGGGGTAGTAGGGACGTTTAATCAAGCGTGTGCCACACTGTTCTGAATATTACAGTTAGGCATAGTGCACTGTATTGAATCGGGATAGTCTCCACTAGCACTTTACTTCTATAGACAGTTTGTTAATTGGGACAATACACTGTTGCTGTATTATAGAGGTGAATATACTGTAGAACCAGGCAGTTTCTATAGCTCACTTAACAGAGACTGAATGAGGGCTTAAGTCTGGTCTTAGTACCGTCACAGTGCATTACCAAGCACACACACACACACACACACACACACACACACACACACACACACACACACACACAAGCAAACACACACACACACACACACACACACACACACACACACACACACACAGTGGACCAAGCTGTGCTTGAGAAGACTTGAGAATGAGTGAGCTGTTTCTAAATGGTCATTGTTTGGTGTTGCAGATACAAGTGGCATTTCTCCTCTCCCCCTCCCTCTTTCTCTATTCTTTCTCTCTCTCCTCTCTCTCATTCTTTCTCTCAATATCACTCTCTCTCTCACTCTCACTCTCTTTCTCTTCCCGTACACCCTCCTCTTATACATACTCCTCCCCTGACGGTTGTCGTGGGCGTGGCCTTACACATACACAAATGCAGATCGGTTTCTGTTGCCATAGAGACGGAGGGACTGCTGTAAAGACTGCTGCAAAGTCTTTTCAGTTGACTCATTGTGCTCATAGACAATGGCCGTCAAATACCTCGTGCCCCCCACCCCCTACTTGCCTCTCATCGAGGCTTAAAGAGCAAAGGCACTCAGGAACGATGCACACTCATGAGAACACACACACGCACACATTCCTTATTTCTTATAATGGTGTATTTAGTTCATACCTTATCTATTTACATTTTCTTATTTTTAGAATATTTTTTTAAAGTTCCTTTGTATGTTTCATGTAACATAAACCATAGGAATATGAAATTTCATATATGAATATGAAGTTTAGACATAAACAGTTGTATAAATTGTCTACCTCTGTACTTATACCTTGCATATAGCATGGTATAGTATAATTTAATCCCTTATTACACCTTTATCTGTAAATAAAGCAATTTCTTTGCACCTTTGGTTAGATGCAAATTGCATTACATCTGCATTGTACCTGCTCAATGACATTTAATCTGAATCTAATTTGTTCTAATCTAATCTATTCATTGTAATCCCTCTCCATAGGCTGCTCTGGCTGGAGGCACCACTATGGTGATTGATCTGGTACTGCCCGAGAGGAATGAGTCTCTGCTGGACGCGTATGAGAACACTCGCTCTGTGGCCGATGCCAAGACCTGCTGTGACTACGCCCTACATGTGGGCGTCACCTGGTGGGGACCCAAGGTAACACAAACACCCCACCACACCACACCGCACCCCACACCTACACCTGAGAATCCCTGCCCTACATCCACACTGCACCAATCACCCTCACAGACACAGTTCAGAGTGATACAGCAGGAGTGCACATTCTTAATGTGTGCTTGAGTTTCACTGATATCCTCACAAAAACGACTCAGTAGAAACTCAAAACTTGCAGGACAGTAGGACTACATGTTGTACAACTCTGTGTGCTTCAATGGATGCAAATCCATGGCTTTGGCATTATCAGCTCCTTGCCCCGTCAGTTGAACAATGGTTACACACTTTCAGAAAAACAAAAACCCACCTCCATCTGTATATTGACATTCAGTCACAATGTCTACATCTAATCTTTTAGTTACAGCCAGGACAGGATCATGTATGCATCTCCTCGTCTCATTTAGGGGACCAAGATGTCCCCAGCGTTCCTCCATTTTTACAAGAACTGAAACAGAGGACCAGCCTTAGCACCAGAGCGAGCTGAAAAATCTAGCTGTGACAGAACAGGGCACAGAGGGGTGTGGTGTTGTACAGATGCCATCTCTCAGCATGTTGGCATCCTCTGCTGGGCCACAGGGGCACTGCATTTACGTAAGATGGGACAGTTTGCTGAGATAATACGACACTATTTTGACCTGCATCCAAGCAAAAATGATTTTGACCTTTTACGTTTCCATGAAGAGTGTAGTGTTTGCAGGTATTTGTTTTTCTGGCCTTTCAGACCATTTACAAAGGGAGAAAAGATTACTATTCTTAATCATTTTGTACCTCCATGCACTGGCCCTTATTGTTAACCCTAACCCAATGTCAAAAACCCTGAACACCAAACAATAACTGAGTGAGTGTACCCTTGCTTCTCTGTGATGGTGCAGGTTCGTGCCCAGATGGAGTCGCTGGTACGGGAGAAGGGCGTGAACTCCTTCCACATGTTCATGGCCTATAAGGACCTGTACATGCTGAGGGACAGCGAGCTCTTCCAGGTGCTGCAGCACTGCAAGGACATCGGCGCCGTCGCCCGTGTCCACGCCGAGAACGGAGAGCTGGTTGCTGAGGTCAGAGATGCTCGTGGTCTTCCAACGACTAGAACAGAACCACAGTTGAGAGGTGTTGTCTCCTTTGAGAATGCATTCAGTCACAAGCCTTTTTGTTTTGTCCTTTAGGGAGCGAAAGAGGCTTTAGACCTCGGCATCAGTGGCCCAGAGGGCATTGAGATCAGCCGCCCAGAGGAGGTGAGGATTTGGAATTCTGACTCCTCTCTTGCGGTCTCACTAGTTCTAACATGTAGCCAGCGCTAACTGCTATAACTCATTAGTGCAGGAGAATTCTCACTCTTTAATGGTTGAAATCTTCATTCATCCACAGCTGGAGGCAGAAGCTACCCACCGTGCCATTACCATTGCCAACAGAGTGAGTATGACATTACAGAAACATCCAAAACATTACAGTGCCAAATACTGTAGACAATTCATTTGGAACAGTATTTATACTGGGGTGGTGAATATATGAATATTTCTCCACAGGCACACTGCCCCATCTACCTGGTGAATGTTTCGAGTATGTCTGCTGGGGATGTTGTGGCTACTGCCAAGATGCAAGGTAGGTGAAAACAATATGATAATAATTATCATAATGTCACAATGGCCAACATCATTCAAGGGGTGCCATAATCATTTGTATATTTTGTCATTGCCAGAGCGCAAAGCCTACTAAAGATAATATCTTTTTGTGTGTATATTTGTAGGTAATGGTGTACTATTTTAAATAACATTTGTCATTGGATCTACTTTATGCTAGTTTGATTAAGACAGATATCTCTCTGTTTGTGTGTGTCTGTGTGTGTGTGTGTGTGTGTGTGTGTGTGTGTGTGTGTGTGTGTGTGTGTGTGTGTGTGTGTATGTGTGTGTGTGTGTCTGTGTGTGTGTGTGTGAGGTGTGTCTTTGTGTGTGTGTGTGTGTGTGTGTGTGTGTGTGTGTGTGTGTGAGGTGTGTCTTTGTGTGTGTTCATTCACACACACAGGGAAGGTGGTCCATGGCGAGACGACCATGGCCCACGCTGTGATGAACGGGCTCCAGTACTACCACCAGGACTGGGTCCACGCTGCTGCCTACGTCACTGTGCCCCCCCTGAGGCTCGACCCCAGCACCCCTAACTACCTAATGGGTCTCCTGGGAAAGTGAGTCCACCCCTCCGGTACCTGGTCGTTACAGGCTCTGCAGCTAGAGTTCCTGCACTAGATGTGGTTTAGATGTTTAGAGCTAACAATGCTAGCAAAGAGTATAGAAGTAACTTAAGTAAGTAAGTTACTTCTATACTCTTTGATGCTAGTAAGGGTTTAGGTACAAGAGCCATTTATCTGAGAGAGAGGGTTAAAAGTCTGCAAATCATCTTTAATCTGATCTACTGTATCTCTATAACATGATTTGATGAATATCTGATGTCATGTGTGATCTGATATAATAGTAGAGCGACTGTTGTCTAAATGAAGGTGATTTGATTATCTTGCATCAGTGACACTCTAAATGTAGTGGTGTCAGACCACCGGCCCTTCACCACCAAGCAGAAAGCCATGGGCAAAGATGACTTTACCAAGATTCCGCACGGAGTCCCTGGCATCCAGGACCGCATGAGTGTCATCTGGGAGAGAGGAGTGGTAAGGGATGAAAATCAGAAAAAACATGACAAACCACAACTTAGCCATAAGTTATCTTTGTTATTAGATTATCTTTAAATAGTATGCTGATGCCATGCAAGTGAAAACGAATATTAATGTAAGACAACTTTGTATTTGGCTTCCAGGTTGGAGGTAAAATGGATGAGAACCGATTCGTTGCTGTGACCAGCTCGAACGCAGCCAAAATCTACAACCTTTACCCACGCAAGGGTCGCATCATCCCAGGGGCTGACGCCGATGTGGTGGTCTGGGACCCTGATGCAGCCAGGTACAGAGCATGCTGCTGTCTAGGGAGGACGCTCCCTTGCTGGACGTTTAGCTCTGCTCTGTTGACTAAAGCACTGTCATTTTGTGTCAATGTTACTTTATGTCAATGTTAGATAAAGCGTATTCCTTATACAGTACGTATTCCTTATAAACTCATCAAATATAACCAGCGCTGTGGTAGGCTACTGGAAGTATTGATTGTATGTTTCTGTGTGTGTGTGTGTGTGTGTGCGCGCGCGCACTCCTAGGACGATCTCTGTGGACACACAAGTGCAAGGAGGAGACGTAAACCTTTATGAGGGCTTGCGTTGCCATGGCGTCCCTCTGGTCACAATCAGCCGTGGCCGTGTGGTGTATGAGAATGGCATCTTCACCTGTGCCGAGGGCTCTGGAAAGTTCTACCCCCTGCGGACATTCCCTGATTACCTGTACAAGAAGATGGTCCAGAGAGAGAAGGTGCTGTCCAGTTGGCAACAGTGCAGTAGTGCCCAAAAGCTAGCATACGTTAGCAGAAATGAGTTGTGTAATTCCAGTGATTTTAACATGATATCTGCTTGTGTGTGTGTGTGTGTGTGTGTGTGTGTGTGTGTGTGTGTGTGTGATGATCAGTGCCAGGCTCTGAAGGGAGTGGAGCGTACTCCCTATGAGGGTGACGTAGCGGCGGTGAACTCAGGAAAGAAGGACTGCGGTGCTTCAGATGGAGAAACGCCCTCATCTCGCCCATCCACCCGTCATGGAGGAGTGAGAGACCTGCACGAGTCCAGCTTCAGTCTATCTGGTAAACTCTCTTTCTCTCTTTTTCTCTCTCTTTCTCTCTATCTCTCTCTCCTCTCCCTCTCTCTCTGTATTTGTTTCTCTCAAACACATAAGCACATGCAACTTACACAAAAATACTAACACACACACACACACACACACACACACACATATGCACACACACGCACACACACACACACACACACACACAAACACACACACAAACACACACACACACACACACACAGACACATATGCACACACACGCACACACACACACACACACACACACACACACACACACACACACACACACACACACACACACACACACAAACACACACACACATACACAGAGAGAGAGAGACACCAACACATTCACTAATCAGACATCACACAGTACAAAGTGTCCTGGTTAAGCCTGTGTGATAAGCACACACCAGCAACAACCTCTTAAAGGTAATGCAATCCTCGTATTACAAAGGGGATCCCTGCTTACTGCAGCTAATGCTATATGGCTAATCTGTGTGGTCTCTCTCCCATTGGTTCTGGCAGGTGCCCAGATTGATGATAACGTCCCGAAGAGGGCCTCCGCCCGCATCCTGGCGCCCCCCGGTGGCCGCTCCAGCGGCATCTGGTAACTCGGACACACACCACTCCTGGACCAAAACGACTGAGCCAGATTTCGTTAGGAAGACCCCCACCCCCTACTTCCCACCAGGCCCCCTCATGTATCTAAAGCTCATGGTGCACCCCACAATAAATACTGAGCAAAAAAAGTAGCACTATTCTGCCTAATTCAACACAGAAAGATACCTGGATGGTTTCATTGTTGCCTGTGAATGATTTGATTGTTTTCAATGTGAGTTATAGGAAATGTGTAGAAACAAAGCTGCAATTAGAAAAGTCCCAAAGAAAGTGAATTTTGACATTTGGATATGAGGGTTATATGATCGAATGAATGCATCAGTGGTCCAATTAGAACCAGAGGTTTGAAGCTTATACTCATCTCTTTTGTTACCTCATTAACCACACAGCATCCATCTTTCTTTGCGGTGTCTGGTTTCAGTGACTTTGAGTTTTTCTCAGACGTACCAGACCTCCTTATTGTTATTTATTTGAGTCAGTCTGGATTGATCTAATAGTATTTTTTATATTTTATTCTTCAGGCACATAATTGTATGTTTACCTCATTATGGTACATTTGGAGTTGCACTTGTACTCTTAAAAGCGTTCCTGCCTTCCTATTGTTTTTGTGTGGAGTGAAATCAGCTGGAAATATGTGTGTAAAGACTGGAATGACCATTAGCCTGCACCTATGCCTCTATAGTTCACTGACATTTTCTGATCAATAGACTGGTTACCTCCGTATTGTAAAAAAAAAAAAAATGGAAGTCAAATTGAATGAACTGAAATCGGTTAGATTTATCACATGTTAAGCCTTAGTGTGGATCATATTTCCTATTAAGTCTGTTGGCAGCAATCTAGCCACGATGTAGCACCTTCCTGTGGCCTGTTTCCTCACTTGAACAACGTTAATCCACCTGATGTCCAGTAATGCCTACGAATGTCTCACAAAACTGTTCCTGCACAAGTTTCTGTACTTCTGGTCTTGAGTCACTCATGCTCCACCACCACAATGGTAGGCCAGGATATTACGTTTACTAGAAATTAAAGCACTGGAATATGGTACTAATGTATGATTGTTTCAAGTTACAGCCTATTTTAATCTGTTTTTCTCAAACTTTACAATTGTATGTCTACAGTTTTAATTGCAACTGGCCTTGATCCTGCTTGGAAGCAGGTACATGTTTTATTTTTAGTTTTATTTCTAGTTTGAAGTGACTGGACCCCTAGCTCTTGGTGTCAACTCTGCCGGGCTCCACTCTCTAATCACTTCTTTCTTTTATTTTGTTCTCTCCTCTTCTTTTCCTTTCTTCTTCTTATCCCATCCTTTCCTCCACTTCTCCTGTCCTCTCACTGTTCTTCTCTGTCCATGAGGATACAAAAACCGACTCTCACATGTGAAAAGATCTGCACTGAAGTGAATGTTTGGACCAAGTCTTTATTTTTTCCTCATGAATGACAGGACAGATGAGGGTGGTGTACAAATTTCTATTGGTGCTCAATATTTTCATGTATGTGTTATTTTATTTTCAATAATCTAATGCACTGTTTTCTTATTGTATTGTAAACCAGTGCTCTGTTATGCACTTAATGGTTTTATGGTTTTAAACATGTTCACCACACAAGTAAGTGCAAATAAAGCATCATCAAGTCTACTGGTTAAGTGCAGTCTTTGAATTACTCTTTAAATTGGACATTTATAAATTGGAATAAAACGTGTTTTAAAAAAGAAAAGAAAACAGGTTTCTGGGTTTCGCATGAGCCAATGCCGCCGTTCTTATATGATGAATGGCAGTGGACATGACAGGGATTGTAGACAAATTACGGTGCTTTAAATTGTTGGAGCAGGGGCCAGACTGTCGATACGCCCCGCCGTATCTCGGTCAGCCAGTCCTGCGTAAAAGCTGCGCCTCTATGGCTGCAGCGCGCATGCGCTAAGCCGTCGCCACGGCTTTATTGCAGGCGCACGGGGTGGCCGTCTCCCATCAGCCGAGGATCTGCGAGCTGGGGGCTGACAGAAGGTATACCGCCAGCGATATAACGGCACAGACGGACGCACTCTTAACACTGTAAGTGAGATACACATGTTAAATTATAGTCTTATGCGGTTTTACTCCCAGATAACTGATTTTAACTTAGACTTGAGGCATTAAGAGATGTGATTTATTGTGTCAGCGGCGTGTCTTGCATCCATTGAAAATGTTCGCGTACAGTAACAATGTTGTGGGTAAATATTCGGTGGGGCCTGCAGAGGGGGTCGAATCGGTTGTTTCTGTTATAATAACGGTGCATGTATTTTCTTGCAAACGTGGGGAAGCCACACAATTTTATTTTATTTTGCGTAGTGAGGTGAAGGAATGTGTCCAACCCAAGCCAGAATATTGGGATGTTAGCTCACGGAGGCCTACACAGCACATTACCTCGGATCTGCGCACAAGAATAACATGACTGTCATTGCAAAACGGGCAGTCATTGGAACTGATACCATAACTTAATTGGCATGGTTGTTTGAGCTTCTGTTGGTACTGTATGATGTTTGCATAGGCTTTGGACGCACAAACATCGCCACATTGCAATATTATACACGGGGAGATTACAATGGATATCTGTGCCGCCGCTGAGGATGAATCCGGCGTGTGTAGTCCAAAGCACTGCGCACCGCGGGAGGAGGGTGTAACAGGCCGCTGCTCTTGACGTATTCTCGTGCAGGCGAGGACCAGCATGAGATAGCATAGTTTCGCAAGACGAAGTCGATAGTTTTTACTATTGTGTTAATTTAAAAATAGAATAATTTAAAAGTGATAACTAGTTATTATATATTGAGTAATATGCTGGACGAGTGTTGCCAGATAAAATCAAAGCATTCCACAATGTTTGCTTATAATTTAGCATAAAAAAGAAAAATTAAAAAAAAAAACATCAATGGAAATGTGAGTTGCTGTATAGATACTCTACTATTTCATCCATGTTTACCATCATGCCACCTTTGATTGTGGTGAGGAAGACCAGATGTGGCAAGCGAAGTATCTGACACATGCACAGCAGAACTCCCTCTAATCTGAAAGGATTAACAGCAGTGGATTGGAAGTTGAAGAAGTGATTGCTTTTCCCCTTTTTTGTGTCCCACTGATCAGCACATACATTATCACTTATGAGCACGCCCTTGTCCTGTATTACAGTTTTTACAGACGAATACTCTTTAATGTCCTAATTTTGCTTTTGTATGAGTTTGAAATGTTCCTGTTTAATATGATGATAAACCATAGTGTATGTGGATGTACAGTCTGTGGAAAGCAAGAGAGGAGAGTGAACACATTCAGGAGTGACTCTGCTGACCCTGCTGGTGACTGGTTTGTGTGTCTCTGGTCACTGTAAGGTCAATCATGGCTGTGAACGTGTATTCCACCTCTGTGACCAACGAGAACCTGAGCCGACATGACATGCTGGCCTGGGTCAATGACTCTCTGCAGCTCATCTACACCAAGATAGAGCAGCTCTGTTCAGGTGAGGCCCCTCACTTTCTCTGGAGTCACAGCAAGAATGTCTCCACTGTTTCTCAGCTGTTAGCTCTACTGATCTCTAGATTAGGTCCATGTTACTGAACCTGACTCAATATCTCTTGACTCTGCTCTGTATTCAGCAGGTTTACTGACCTGTAGATTATGATTTTGTCACCCACAGTATGTCTAACGGGTTTGTCTTTATTGTCTGGTCCATTGATAATGCCTGTAGATTGGTCTTATTTATGAAGATAAGGGCACTGTGTAGGGTAATCAGCACAGACTTGCTTTTAATCATGAGGTTTAATTTGATAAATCATCTGTATTGTCCTATATCAGGATTTAATAAACTAATCAGGTGAATGGTTCTTTGGGATCCTAATTGTTGTGATTTGTTTTACCTTTATTGTCTGACAAATGCAGTAAGGATAGACCACTAGACGTGTAAACAGCTTTTTATTTTTGCTGGGTGTAGATTAGCCTATGTGCTAACTACCTCAACCTTTCATCTTTCACCCTTGACCTCCCTTTCCTACTCACTTCTCTCTTCTCTGCCTCCCCCCCCTCACTCTTGTAGGGGCAGCCTACTGCCAGTTCATGGACATGCTCTTCCCTGGTTGCATCCTGCTGAAGAAGGTGAAGTTCCAAGCGAAGCTGGAGCATGAGTACATCCACAACTTTAAAGTGCTCCAGGCTGCCTTCAAAAGGATGAACGTCGACAAAGTCAGCACATTTTTATATTTCATTCCCACTGTTCCTTACTTTCACAATTCCTGAGGTGCAAATAATGTGGGGGAAAATGATCAGGCTTTTGCTATTCATTTGGCTGTTTTCAAAGTGAATATTGCACTTGTTTTTCCTCCATCCTCCTTATGCTTTATTTTTATTCATCTTTAGCTGCCAACTGTAGTCACAAGTGTCAAAGGAATAGCTCTTTTGTCTTCTGACAAGCTTGAGTTTTAGTGCCACAGATCATCTTTACCCAGGAGAGCTTTTTTTAAGCAAA
The DNA here is from genome assembly GCF_046254945.1 of Alosa pseudoharengus. Taxonomy (NCBI): domain Eukaryota; kingdom Metazoa; phylum Chordata; class Actinopteri; order Clupeiformes; family Clupeidae; genus Alosa; species Alosa pseudoharengus. The sequence continues at coordinate 19,072,774 of NW_027468680.1, read as the reverse complement.
GCAAGACTAGATATTTAGACACATTCTGTAGCCAGCTAATTTGAAAACATTTCTGCTCAGTCACTGTGCTCACAAGGCTCTTTGTTTTTTAGTTTTTTAGTAAAAATTGACTGAGCTACCGTAACAATATTCTGATTGTTCCAGGCGGCACCATGCTTAACTGAGGTCTCAATGTACTTTTTTGCCCATGGCTTTTGTAGATTATTCCCGTGGAGAGGCTTGTGAAGGGTAAATTCCAAGACAACTTTGAGTTCGTCCAGTGGTTTAAAAAATTCTTCGAAGCCAACTACGACGGCAAGGAGTACGACCCACTGCAGGCAAGGCAGGGCCAAGATGTGGCCCCTCCGCCTAATCCAGGTGAACACTTTTCCCACAAACCCAAGAAAAGTTGTGGCCCCCCAGGTAACCCACTGCTCCTGTTTCTCTCGCTGCCTTGTTACCGCTGACCGCTAAACGCCCTGGCCTCACGTCAGTGCACGACCTCCAGAATGACACCTCCATTCATAAGCTTGCTTTGATTAGTTAAGTATATCTACCTCTTAACTATGTAAAGTGACAAACAATTTTACACTAAACTGAATCTTTAGTGGTGGGCATATCACTAGAAATAAATGACCTAAAGATGCTTATTATCATTTACCAGTTTTATAGTAATATCTTTATCCCCACACTAAGCATTTAATCTTGACTCTTCAACGCTAGCTTCTGTTACCCTGCTTTGCTTCTTTGCACTATAGCGTGGCAGTGTGCTCTCTTGGAAAGGCTTTCCCAAACTCGAAATCCTTTGGGTACCTATCTAAGTCATAGGATGAAGGAATTGTTTCTGGTTCCAATTCCAGGCACACAGATTGGCCCTCACTGGCCAGACCCTTAAGACACATGGTTGACTGTACTCTTGGGCAAGAGCTAGTGGTGCAGCCATAGAATTGGAAGTTACATGTTTCTAATTCTATGGGTGAAATAGTTTCTCTACAGTCATTATGAGACTGCTGACTGTCAACTTGAAATAGCCGTGAAGTCTCTTAGGAGAGCGGCAGAAATAGCCTTTCGACACGCAGCTTCTTTGTGACTCATGCACAGGAAACAGCAACATGTTGATACTGTAGAAGCGGCTGTGATGTGTCCTGCTGGACAGGTGGTGCGGAGAGGGGCTACTCACAGGGAGGTATTGGGACACGTGGAAAGGTCAGGGTGTTCTCCTGCAGACCCGGATGAAGCCCTTTTAAGGCAGTGTGCTGAACATGGTAGTGCAAATTTGCAAATATGCCTCTAGATAGTGTTGAGTGCCCCACACTATCACTCTCACTCTCATTTTTTTTAACTGGGAATTATGTGGAATATTTTGGGATTCTTTTGATGCTTTCTGTTATCAGTGAAATGTTTCCTTAGATTGAAAATCTCTAATCTGGAATACTTAGCTTTTTTAGGGGAGTGGTGGAATCCACAGAGAATTGGGCCAGAGAGGACCATGGGTCTTTAAATTGTGGAAAGTCTAGACTACCCCTGTCTCTCTGTGTTGTAACATTGCACAACTGAAAAGCATTCCATTAATTTTGTAGGGAAGAGGCACAGCTGCGCATCACAGCTAACATGCTACACTTGTGAGCAGCTTGGGAAAAAAAACCCTTCATATCCTGCTTTGATTGCATGAGCCCAGTTACATTCAGAGGGTTTGAATGTTGCTTTGGCAGTTAGCTAACTAAGCCTTGTTCATTTGGGTTTTTTTCAGGACCACAGAGAACGTCACCAACAGTCCCCAAGAACATGCCCACGCCACAGAGAGTCATGAACACCACCATCAGAAAGAACCCGGCCCTCTCACGGAACGGAGGCAGCGATGCCGAGATCATGGAGCTCAATCAGCAGGTAGGGTCCTAAGAAAAGGTAGACTTCACTTAGTCAAGGAAGCCCCGTTAGAGTGGTGATATGATAGCTGTGGGCTCTTTGATGCTTTTCAATGTTATATTATAGCTGTAAGCCTGTTAGCCTGTTGAGAGGCTGTTGGTATTACTGTCTGACATCACATTTCTACCAAATAAAATCTAATTTGTTGGCAAATGTTTGGTCACCAGTGTCAAATAATTAAATTTCTATGTCGACAAGGTTAGCAAGAATGTTGGCTGATATTACCATATACCTATCGCAGCCATGCAGTCAAAGTAAATATACTGAATGTGTGTTCCTGACTAAAATGAATCAGCTGACTGTCCTCTCATTTTTCTTCCTCTCTTGTTCTGTGAAGTTAATGGAACTGAAACTGACTGTGGACGGACTTGAAAAGGAAAGAGATTTCTACTTCAGTAAACTGAGGGACATTGAGCTAATCTGCCAAGAAAATGAGGGTGAATCCAGCCCCATCCTCTCCCGAATAATAGACATACTCTATGCTACAGAGGTACGCAACCTGTCTAACAGCTCATTGACTGCTTCCCAGACAGCTCTGATGTCTTTAAGGCTTTAAAGTGAAAGCAGTTTCAGAAGTTAGAACATAAAAAAAAACATAAAATTAAAGGAGAAATCCAGCGATTTTTCACATAGATATCCATCCCTTGAGGTCACCAAGTACTGTCGATATGAAAAAACCCCAAAACAATCAGTTTTACCTAGCTCAAGTTGTTGCAGCCAACAGCTAAAGTAGCCAGGCTGCTACAGTGCTACACTCTGGGGGCATGAACAGGCTGCCTGTAAGCTCTAACTGTTGGCTGCAGCAACTAGAGCTTGGTAAAACCGATTGTTTTCGGGGGGTTTTCGTACCGACAATACTCATGACCTCCAGAAACAGATATCTACAATATGTGAAAAATTGCCGGATTTCTCCTTTAAATGTTTGTAGCAGCATGTTTGACTATTACTGATTGGTTGTCTCACTGTATATTCTTATAATCCCAAAGGACTACACTGGAGGAGATTTCAGTATTAACAAATCACTGTATCTCAACCTTAATTGATATTTTGGAGTTTATGCTCTCTATGCTTAAGGGTGTAAGCTCAGCTGTGTTTTGTGCATTTGTGTTCTCTAGGATGGCTTCGCGCCTCCAGAAGATGATGAACTTGACGAACATGCCCACCTGGACCAGGATGAATACTGATCCTGTCCCTCCATCACCTCTCATCCTGTCGGTCCCCCTCTTTTACTCCACTTTGAAATCCTCCCCTCCCTCCTCTCCTCTGCACGCACCTATGATCTTCTGTGTTCCCCTTGTATCAGTCATACTGTCTGTCTGTCTGCTTGTCTGTCTGTCTGTCTGTCTGTCTGTCTGTTTTGTCTGTCTGCCACCCCACCTCACCACATGGACTAACATCAGACCCCGACAGGCATGCAGACCGTAGCAAAAAGCAGTTTAACATATCTTAGAAACACCTCAGCATGATCCACCGCAATGTCGTACAAACAAACAGAAAAAAATCCAGGCCATGTTGTGGGGTCGGGTGGGGGTCGGGGTGGGTGAGTAGCACAAAGGGCAACCCTTTTGTAAATAGTCAGAGAGGGAGTGATCGAAAGATTGGCTGCGATCCGGAAGGCCTCCTTTTTTCTGTTGCTTTTTTTTTTGTCTATTGGCTCCACACGGGACTCCACACAGACCGAACAAAAACGGCTCTTCCAGCATGAACTCATCCTCATTCCATGCTCTTGTGTACCTCAGTCCAGAACAAAAAACTCTCACTGACTCCCACACCCACGCAGGCAAGAAGAATCTCCTGGGATGTTGGCTTTCCGTTTCCCGTTAGGTAGATTTTTCATAAAATTTAATTGATTAAAAAAAAAAGTTTGATATTGAAAAGTGATGTAAGCAAAACAAATTGAAGAATAACAATCGCAACAGACAATAACAATCGGAAATGAAAGGAAAGTTTCGATAGGATCTCTTACTGACTATCTTTTTGCAAACACATCTGTATCTACAATGGCTGAGCATGTGAATGTGATTCATTGACAGTGAATGAGTGACGCATTTGTAAAAATAATTTTGTTTTCAATCAAAGGGTCTTATTTATTTCCACTGCCTTTGCAACTGGTGTGGAGTTCAGGAGTTGATGTGCAAACCTGAAATCGTTACGGTGTTTATTCAGCATGGTGGTGCAAAAGTTTTCATTGTTACTGTGAATTTATTTTTTCTTTTGGTAAGATAAATGTGTAGATTAAATTGGTACGATTCCATGTTATCATGTTTTGCTGCTAATTTTGCTCAGTTTCTGTTTTACTTGTTTTTATATTTATTAAATTGCACACAAGCGATGCTTTTTTCTAGTCCCATGGGGCGTTTAATAACATAGTCAGGATGTATAATAGTGCAGCACTGACCATATTGGGAGAAAGGTGTGTCCAGCACATTGTCAGTTTCTTTTTTGAAGCCGAGAGCTTGGATGTAAAGGTGGGCTACTGGTATATTGTCAAAATACACAACAATCCGTTTATCAGAAACACCTGTTGCTGGTTAAAACATACAACATACTACATACAATGATAGAGCTGTATAACCAAATCTCAAAGACTCTTCTGACAAATCTCTTCAGTGCCACTGACTGACATCCACCCAGTATTCTCCAGCAGGTGGTGACATTGTAAGGAGAATATTTTGTGGGTGTCTTCTACTGCATCAAAGTTTGTTATGGATCTCATGGGGTCTGTATCCCGGCCATTTCCCTGCCATCACCTCAAGTCCCTTGTTTACGATTCAAAAACTTCTTACAAACATTCTGTCCCACGTGCCGGCACGTTAGAAAAGACAAGTCCAGTAGGTATTTAAGAGGTTTGCTTCTATCCTAACTGGCACACCTCTGCAAGACCTAGCATCAGATCTGCTCTACATGCACAGGGTATTGTTTGGGCACCATATATACAGAGTGAGATCCAAACAGAGCTAAATGGTGCTAAAGCTAAGGCTTTCTGTGGAAGGCGTTTTGAATAAAAACATAGCCACAGCATTTAATTCTTTTAACCTGCCTAATTTGCTTGTGCAGCCACATTTTCATCGGTCGTAGCCATGGCGATCATCTCTTGTTTCAACAAAAAGAAACAACAAAATTGGATCACTGCAGTTAAGCACAGCACCACTGACACATGCAGTGCTGCAGCACTGACTGTATAAAGCTCACTCTCATTCTGATTCTTGACTGGTAGCATTGGGAGGCGCTCTCCCTCATTTCAATCAGTAGCCAATAGAATAGGGTAACTCATTCTCATTCAGATCTGCAACCAATAGTATCGGGAAACTCATTACCATTCTCACAGTGACTTGAGAAATAACAGATGGCCACATCAGTGTTTGCATAACTTGCATCTGTTTGAGTTTTATTGAGTAAATAAACTGTTGTGAAAATGTCAAAATGTCTTGGTTTTTAATTGTTCATGCGCAAAATACTTTATCGAATGTTCCAAAGTGCAAAAGCCCTTGCTGCTTACTCAGAGCAAAATAAGAGATGGGTAAGTTCCTTCACTTGTTTATCTCAACTGGTTGATCTTTGTTAATTCATGCATTTATTAATGTCTTGAATAAACGCATTTGGATATAAAACAGCTGGAGGCCAAATGTAAACAAATTAAAATGTAAATGATGAGAAGCTAATCAGTATAGATCACATTTAGAGCAGTTAAAATTATCTACTGCTAGCTTGTCTACCTGCTTAAAGTTGACATTTAGAATGGAGCATACAGAGAACACACAAAACCAGGGTATGCTGTGCACGTTAGAAATATCTCCAGGAGAAATACTATTTGATGTCTTTCAATAGGGACTTCATAATATACCCATACTCATTGTATATAACTTGTAAAAAGTTATAGTAAAGTATCAGTAGTGTAAGTATTTCCAGTATGCAGATAAGTAAATGTCATTTGAGTATATCAATGACTTTGTTCTACAAGTACCATGACGCTTCATAAAGATAATAATTAATGCTGTTGACTTCAGGGGGTATCGTTTTTGCACAAAAAACATGATGAATACCTAAAAAGATCCTATAAGAACTGGTGTCACTCTCATCAGGACCAATTTGTGCATAAGGTCAAACTAAAGAAAGATTACAAAGAAAATCTCACACTTCACTTCATCTTAGCATCTTTTGAATACTGACGAACTACTCAGATATACTAAACTATGTTTTTTTTCACCAAAGTCCCTGTCAAAAGTTTAAAACAAACTACTGTACCCTTCAGTGCACAGAGGTTGAGTGAAGTTGATACACCATACAAAACACATTAGTCCAGTTTCCCATACATTAAGCCTTGTCCTAGACTAAACGCTATTTTCTTGAACCCCTATTGGATTTTGGGCTAGTTGGGTTTAAGAACTTATACAATAGACATGTTTTCTATTAAGCCAATGTTCTTCGAGTTAGTTCACAACTCAGAGGTAACTTACTTGGGTAACACTTTACTTGACAGTATCGACATAAGAGTGACATGACACATGAAACTGTCATGACACATGAAACCTAACCCTAACCCTAACCCTAACCCTAATCCTAACCCTAACCCCAACTCTCTTCCTAACCCTAACCCCAACCCTCTTCCTAACCCCAACCCTGACCCACCCCATCTCCTGCCCCTTATTGGCACCTACTCACACGGCATACAACACCTTCACCACACACTGAAACAACACTATACTGAATTCCAAACAACACACCCCACCTTCCAACACCACACACTCATCTCCGCATATAGACGCAATAAAAACCTCAAAGACCTCCTCATACGCACCACCTTCACCCGGCACTTACAACCCCCACCCCCTAAAGAAAACCTACATTTCACCCCTCACTTATTTATCACTAATATCCATAGTCACTGTTCTGCACCCACTAACCCATTAAATTTAGACACTCCCAATTTAGTTTATGTTATCACCTGCACTCACTGTCACATGTTATACATCGGGGAAACTGGACATACACTACGCATACGCCTCAAACAACATCTACACAACATACACAAAAATACACTCAACACTTATCTCGTCACACACTTCCAGACACACACCATCACACATTTGAGGGTCTGTGGCCTTGAAGGGAACCCAGGCTGGACAATTTTACAGAGAAAAAGAACAGAGAGATTGTGGATTTTAAAACTTCAAACACTACACCCACAAGGTCTTAATGAAAAATTAAATTAAAGTTTTAAACCACCCTGTGTCTTTTTTTACAGCTCCTCTCTTTTATCTCTTCTTTTTAACTTCTACTCCATTTTATTTTATTTTATTTTATTTGACTTTTAGATGGGAATAGTGGGGCGAGAACAACTGGCCAGTGCACAAATAGTAAAACCAACTACACACTAAAATAAATTTTTAATTCTAATTTCCTAATCCTAAACTCTAACCCTAATCCTATAACCCCAACCCTAACTCTAAACCTAACCCTAACCCTAAATCTAACCCTAACCCTAACCCTAAAACCGAATGTCACTTAATAACAGAAGCGTTATATCAAAAACGTTTATGACTTGTTTATGACACGTTCATGACAGTGTCATGTCACTCTTATGTCGACACTGTAAAGTAAAGTGTAACCCTTACTTGTCTATTACACTGAAAAATAATATTTGGATTTAATTTTTTTTTTTAAATTACTCTAAAATCACTTACTTTTGACTGGTTTCATAAGTTATACAATGCATATACATATGTTATGAAGTCCCTTTGTGGAGATACTTCAACATAAGTATTTCTGTATTTGCTAGCATTATCACCAACACTGCATTAGAGTAAAAAAAAAATTCAGGTACTGATTTTTCCATCTCCTCCTCAAGCTCCAAGCAGCTTCTTGACCATGTAACCAGGCATGTTGTAGAGGAAGAGCCCGAACAAGGCCAGAATCAGCAGTGCGAACACAATCTTGATGACGAGCCACTTGTACTGGTTACACACTAGGTGGCGGATGGCCTTCAGTGGCATAAGGAACCACAACATGGCGATGTCTGGGCGGCTGATGAAGACAAAACAAAGAGTTGGGGTTTGAAATAGGATGTTCAGGATTAGCATTGAACATTTTAAGTCAAGAGATGCATTATGTAGTTTTTGTTGTTAAAAGATAAAATGCTTCAAGGTCTATATAATTCTAATGGTGCGATAAAAAGACGATGTTTCCAAATATTCAAGTGTGTTTCTTGAGTCTACATCAGGAGTGTTTGTTGAATTTGTTCACATTTTTCTACCTCTTAAAATGGTAAACAAATGTTTAAGACACCTGAAACGTAGAAACAAGATCCTTAGACTGCACATAAACACTGAGGAAAATAGTCTTTTTGCAATAATATCAGAATTACATTGACATTTGATTAAAAGCATTTTGACAAAAACTACATCCAGGACATTTCAGTGTTAAAGGAAAACCAAGGATATGGTAGTGTGGCTCAAAACAAGTGATTTACAACAAAAAAGACAGGAATTACTTTGCATATGTTTCCTTTATTCTTCATTACTCATTTATCACACCAATTACTGCACACTACAGGAAGACATACAAATCCAGGTTTAATTCTATTTTTTGATTAAAATAAAAATATTTATGACTAACAATGACAATGGTACTAATAAAATAATCTATTATTTCTGGGGTTGCACTTCACAATTGCCATTATGTTCAATAAAACGCCTTCACAAGAGATTAGTTCCGCAAGGATGACTCCTTGGACCCCTTTTCCTTGTCAAAAGTCTCTTTGGATAAGAATGGAACTAGGCAACAAATAACACTGCACTGTTTTACAAATGACTCACAACTTTACATATCTTAACTCACATCAAATATGTTGCTCTCAAAGATGGAACCTATTGAAGACTCAAGACATCGACAACATACAATGCAAGCTCTTAAAACCAACAGTTGGTGCCAAGCCACTTAATAACTATACTATCTCTAAACTCCACACTGTGACTTAACACATCAGACCTATTTCAGCTACAATAATCTATAAAGCTAAATGTCCTAACACAGCAAATAAGAGTCTCAACTTAGTTACAACACAATAAGCACATAGCCAAAATCAACATACATACTCATATAAATACATATAGGATTTCATTAGCAAGTACTGCTGTCAGCATAACAATAATGGCAACAACAGCACTACATCGAATTGATGTATTGCTTGGCAATACAAAGTGTTTGTTCCGAATTAGTTAATAAACTTGTGTTGTTTTTAGACATTGTGAACCATTTATGCTATTTACTGTAGGCTCATGCATGTTTGCCAAACAATCAGTTAATGATTCCTTATTATTGACTCTATCAAAAGGCAATTCCAACAAACTTAAAAAAAACTTTCTTTTAAGCCATCGTCACTCTAACTGTCTGGAAAGCTGATGAGAATATTGCATTCTGTATTTTCCAATGCTCTAAATTTTGCTGCAGCTACCAAATTACAGTTGGTATGCAGGTACTGATTTTTTAATTTCCTCAGACCCCCAGCATCTTCTTGACCATGTAGCCCGGCATGCTGTAGAGGAAGAGCCCGAACATGGCCAGCAGTAGCAGTGCGAGAACAATCTTGATGGCGAGCCACTTGTACTGGTTACACACTAGGTGGCGGATGGCCTTCAGAGGCATAAGGAACCACAACATAGCAGTGTCTGGACGGCTGGTGAGGGAAGAAAAAAACATTGAGAGTTTTGAGACAGTTTTAATGATTGATTGAGTTATGAGTTATTATTCTCAGAGAAGGCAGAGAATAATTGTGCTGGTTTGATCGCTTTTCTCGGTGACTGAAAATATAGACAGTACATGGACCATACAGACCAGGATAGCCTACTTAAAACTTCACAAAAAAATCTTCACTGCAAAGGTTCTGTGTGTAACCTATGTTGTGTTGACCACGTGGCACAGCTCTGCACTAGCCCAGACTCGAACCCACAACTTGCAGCACCTTGGATTAGGAGCCATGCGAGCTGAGCATCTCACTAGCATGCCTCGAGAGGGAGGTTTTACCTAACTTACAGTGCATACTACACAGCTAGGCACCAGCTGGCTACCATTGCACTCACACCCCTAAACATCACTCCCATCCAGGTCATGGCACCAATGTAACCTGTGTTGTGGTGACCATGTGGGTCAGCCTTGCACTTTCCTGGACTCAAACCAGCAACTTGCAGCACCTACTCTAAATACACTAGCATTCTCTAAACTAGACAGTTCTGCACATTCTCTTCACAAAAAAGAAATCACTCTTGTCATTTTGTCTGCATCTCCTACTCCATCCCCTACTCTTGCAACTCATGATATGTGTATGTAAGTGAGTGTGTGTGTGTGTGTGTTTGCTTCTGTAAGTGTGTGTGCTTCTAGGTGTTTGTGTGTCTGTTCACTCGTGTATGCGCGTGTTCATGTGTGTGTTTGTGTGGTTTGTGTGTGTGTGGAGGTGTACCTGTGTTTGTGCTACTGTGTGTGTGTGCCTCTGTAGGAGTGTGTGTGTGTGTGTGTGTGTGTGTGTTTGCTTCTCTATGTGTGTTTGCTTCTGTGTCTGTGTCCCAATTTATGAATGTGTATGTGTGTGTGTATGTGTAATATCTCCACATTCCCTAGCAACCCTTCACTCAACACCAACATCTACAGGCCGGTGGGTTGGAAGTCACTAAATGTGATGAAATTCCACGAAACTTGGCATACCCCCAGAGGCTGTCAGGGTATCATACGCATAAAATTTGGTGCCGTTCAGAACGAAGATAGTGGTGATTAAAGCGAATGTTGCATTTACCTTTTTTACTGGGGGGTGCAATTATGGTTGCCAACTTTCTGATATGAAAATAAGGGGGGGGGGGGGGTTGATATAGGCTATGTGTGTGTGTGTGTGTGTGTGTGTGTGTGTATTGCAAGATTGTGTGTGTATTGTTTTACTAAATAGTGCATCATTTTACAAAACTGTGGGCCTGTTTACTAAATTGTGTCAAATGAACGCACTTTAGCTTATTTACTAAAATGAATGGATAATATACTACATTTCATGCACAATCTCGTAAAATGAGCATAATTTAATAAAACGAGCGCACATTCTCACAATATACAACAAATAAAAAAAAAACGGTTACACTTTACTTGACAGTATCGACATAAGAGTGACATGTCACTGTCATGAATGTGTCATAAACAAGTCATAAACATTTATGACATAACGCTTCTGTTATGAAGTGACATTCGGTTTTTGTCATAACAATTTAGGGTTAGGGTTGGAGGTTAGGATTAGGGTTAGGGTTCATGTGTCATGACAGTGTCATATGTTCATGACAGTGTCATGTCACTCTTATGTCGATAATGTCAATGATGCCTCCGTATTGAATTAATAGGCTACTAGCCTACTCATTTTCTATCCAGTGCAAAACAAGAATCATTTTGATGCAAAAATAATTAATAATTTTGTAGTCTTGTAGCACAGATGCACTGTAAAACTCTGAGCTAGACATGTCATCTCACGTACTATCAGCGTAATTTACGTGACTCCAAGTGGCTCAAATGAAAAGTGCATTATCTGTTGGGAGAGAGATGATAGACAAACCGAGAAGGATAAATGACAGCAGCAAGGTTTCTCTTTATCTCATGCAATGCATCGTGTATTCTTTGTTCATAGTATAACTTATAATAACTTATACAAAAGGCGTTCCATATCAGCTAAATACGGAACACATCTTTTTCCTTTCAAATACGGGACGATGTATTTTACTGTATTTTACGGAACGGTTGGCAAATTAGTGGTTAGCTAGGTTGATGTGGGCCTTTGAGACCAACATATAAATATTTTGTCATCTTGGGTGCAACAGTTCCCTGATTTATAAAGCGTTCTTACGCACAGATTTGATCTTAGACCGTGCATACGCTCAAATCCATGCCAACGCTCAGATTTATAAAAACCGTCTTTGATGTGGAAAAGTGCTTATCTCCACGTCAGGTTCAAACTTGACGTACGACCATTTCCTTGTGGTAATGCCGGGGTACTGCAACTAAGTGCGATCAAAATTCCAACACTGCAAAAAATGAATTCTAACCAAGTGTTATTGATCTTATATTAAGATTAAAAAATCTATTTGTTATTATTTTTAGTATGAAAAGACTTACCTAGCGCCCTCTCAAAAGATCATTTTGACTTAATTTAAGAAGACTTTAACTTATTTTAAGGAGTCTTATCAAGACAAATTTGCTCAACGCACTGGCAGACAAATTTGCTTGTTTTTAGGACAAATTTGCTTAATGCACTGGCAGACAAATTTGCTTGTTTTCAAGATGAAATGTCTTAAAATAAGTCTTTTTTTTTAATTAAGTCAAATGATTTCACAAGAAAGCGCTAGGTAAGTCTCTTTATACTGAAAACAATACCAACTAGTTTTTTCTATCTTGATATAAGATTAATAACACTTGGTCAGATTTTGTTAGATAAGCAGAGTTTGCAGTGAAGACCAACGATCTCATGTCTTTCTTTGCCATATGCATGATCAATATCAGAAGATTTCTAAAGACGTTTTTGGACGCAGCTTAATGTTTCATGGTTTAGCATAAAACTGCTAATGAGAACTATAGCCCACTTAAGAAAGTGAAAAAACGTATAGCTTAGGCCTACTTATATCTAAAAAAAAAACACCAAGACCTACGATAGAATGATTGAAACATTCTTACAGGTGATCTAGTAGGCTATATTTAGTGTTCTCACCAATCTAATATTGACCATAAAATGTCCAATTGCCCTCGTTTAGGAGAGGAAAAGTACATTTGTGCCAGGGATGTAGTGGTAAAATAAAAGGTGGGTGAACTATGAATTCTGCAATCTCGGTGAGGTAGACTGCGCCATGCGGTATCGGATTTTTTTAAAAGGCATTCAGAACATGTTTGATAATGGTGGAGGTTATTGTACAGTATTGGGAATATAGGATAGTATTGGATAATACAGTTTTGAATGTTAAAAGTGAATAAACTCTTTTGAGAGGTGGTTAAACTCTAATAAGAGGTGGGTAGGCCTAAACTCTATTTCTGAAATGTCAGAGGTGGATAAACTGTGTTTACTCGCGTTTAGCCTCCACTACATCCTAATTTGCGCTCATAGGCCTATTCACAGCTTCGTAACAGAAAGGTAATATTTGAATGTAAGCTATACAATGTATGCTATAGATATTCTATATCATATATAGCCTACACAACCAAGGGACGGAAGTTATCTTCTGAAAGCAAGGCATCTTCATATCTAGTGTTGCGTCGGAGTTGCGTAAAGAGGTGCAGAGCGCGCACCTGTTTGCTTTTTTTGACTGGCAGTGCCCAATATCAGATGACAGTACGTGAGTTGAATAATGTAGGCTAAAATATAAAGGTAGCCCTAAAGCAAACAATAAAGGACAATGTTTAAGCCATTGGACATTATTGAAAGAAAATGATAGCAAAGATATGCAGAATGAATGAATAATGACCGGCGAACTAGGGTACTTTTTCAGCAAAAACATATCCTAAAAGAAACGTTAAGCCTACATGACATATCACGCTTAATTTAGTCCTCTGTTTTGTAGACTAAATCAGCATATTACCCTGGGTCATATTGGAAACGTACAGTAGCCTACTGTACCATAACGTACAGGATTATGCTGTAGGCCTAGGTCTTTCCTTCATAAGGTAGGCCTACCCAATTTTTTTTTCTACAAAGTAGGCCTAAACATAGGCTACTAAAGGTTGATTATTCACATTACTGCAAGCAAAAGGAATGAAAGCGAGCAGAGGACAATGGACTTGGATGCATACGATCTCTTTCCAGAAAGCTTTGCTTTAGTTTTAGTTAAGCTATTCGAACTGACGCATATAGGCTAGTTAACATCAGATGGCATAGGCTAGGCCTATACAATGTTTTCAATATATAATTTTACATAGGCTACAGCTTTTAGGCCATTGATTTCATTAAAACATATGCTAATGATATTGATGAGGGGGTGTTTACAAGGCGGAGACCTAAAACCATCCGGCTGCGCACAATTTGACGTTCATTTGTGATTTGGGCACATCTGGAAGGGTGGCATACGCACGTTTTTTTGTGCGTACGTTCGTGTTCTCTGAATCACACGTACGATCATTTCAGAAATGATCTAAGATCAAATAAAGGATGGTTTCTACGCAACACTTTTATAAGCTAGATGTACCGCAGATCGGTACAAAATATGACCGCCGCCCAGTCCAGCACATTTTTTCCACAAAAATAAATCACGCTGAAAGGCCTATATCATTCTGTCTCACTAAATTGCATTATCCATACTCAATTCTCACTGATATCTGCTAGACAACAAGTACCAAAACATGATTAGTTCATAGATTTCACATGTAAAATTAATTTTATACAACCCCACCTCCATCTTGCCTGTTCATAATTCTGAGAAATTCTTGAATTGTGTGCATGTACATGTTTATGTTATCCGTGTGTGTGTGTGTGTGTGTGTGTGTGTGCGTGCTTGTGTGTGTGCCTGCGTATGTGCCTGTGCATGCAAGCGTACATATGTCTACTGTGTGAGTATGTGTCATACGTATGATTACTGTGAATGTATGTGTGTGTGTGTGTGTGTGTATCTGTTTGTGCACATGTGTGCACATGAAATGGGTTAACATGACCCCTGGAGGCAAACATACGGAAAAAAATGGTCATCCTAGGCCCTACAGTTCTCAAGATATTCACAGAGAACTGTGTCTGCCCTACCCTTCTTTCGGGGGGTCCAGTCCAGCGGGGGGGCTACAGATCAAAACGAAAAATTACGGTTCCATGCTATCCATGTGGGGGTACATGCCCACCAAGTTTTGTGTACCCCGGTCTTTCAGTGTCCCGGGAATCCTTGTTGGTGTACGTCACTAAATGTACACATAAATTATTTTATTGTAAGGCCCCCCATGAACGAAAGTACACAAAACTTGGCATGCATTCGGAGGGTGTCATAATGATCCTACACTTTTAATTTCGTGCAGTTTTGACCTTGTCAGCCAGAGATATTGTGATGAAAACACCTAATTTTTTGCTTTTTCATTTTTAACTAGGTGGCGCTATACATAAAATAAGTGGTAATGGGATGGGTTGACATGCCCCCTTAAGACCAACATACATAAAAAAGGTGGACCTCCTAGGCCCTACGGTTATCGAGATATTCACAGAAAACTGTCTCCGGCCACCTACAGGCCAGTTGGTGTATAGTAACATAAATTAATTTATTGTGTGGCCCCCCATGAACGGAATTCCACGAAACTTGGCGTGCATACAGAGGGTGTCATAATGATCCTACACTTCCAATTTTGTACAGTTTTGACTTTGTTAGGTCACAGATACCTTCAATTACAACACCTAATTTTTACTTTTTTGTGTTTAACTAGGTGGCGCTATACATGAAATGAGTGGTTATGGAATGGGTTGACATGGCCCCTTGAGATCAACATACAAAAAAAAAATGGTCCTCCTAAACCCTACGGTTTTCGAGATATTCACAGAAAACTGTGTCTGCCCTACCCTCCTTTCGGGGGTCCAGTCCAGCGGGGGGGCTACAGATCAAAACGAAAAACGATGGTTCCATGCTATCAATGTGGGGTTACATGCCCACCAAGTTTCGTGTACCCCGGTCTTTCAGTGTCCCGGGAATCATTGACAGAAATTTGGGCATGCGAAGAAAAAAAAAAAAAAAAAAAAATCTGACTAAACCTTCGCTGCGCGGCGGTCATAATGAGGCCCTAGTAGTTATTTGGCAAAAACTGCATTTTTGGGGTTTCGGGGGACCCAGTGTGGGCGGGGAATGCCCCCCGGGGACCAAACGCATTTTCTGTAAAAATCTAGTGGGGCTACATGTCCACCAAGTTTCATGTTCCCCGGTGTTTCGGTGACCCGGTAAACGTTGACCAAAAATGAACGGGAAAAAAAACAAATAATAGGAAACAGTGTCGCAAATAAGTTTCTCTGCTTTATTTTTCTTCTAAACTTTTAATTAGAATCCCTCCTCTTAATCAAATTATTAGGAACTTTTGGATGGCTCATTTGATATTTGATATGTACTGTTGATATTTACTGTGATAGGTTACCTGTGATATCTTAACCTCAGACTGTTTGTTGTGAAGGTTACTTCATGCTTACTTGCTCCCTGATTTGCTGCGTGACAGACCCAGTTACCTTACCCAGTTACATCTGATTGGATCCTTTTGTTCATGTTCCAAATGTACACTCATCCATTCATTCAGTGAATGTTTTGTTTTGCAAACAAGATCATCCCCTTCTATGCGTTCAGTCAGTGACTGAGCCCTTTTAATTGTTGACGCTTCTTCTTCATCCTATAAATCATATGTCATTCAGAAGAAGCTCTTCTGGCACTGAAGTGGGTTATATGCATTAAAGAAGAGGGTAATATCACGTAAAGGTTTGATGGGTCATGCTCTGCCATTCCCTTCGCATTTCCACTACCATTTTGCCATGTCACATTGCAGTATAAAACATAACAGACTATTCATAGCATAGACTGTTCCTAACTATTAGGTAGCCATTGTGCCAGAAAACGGCCTATATAAATACATTTTAATTAGCTTTACCCCCAATGCAAACAAGAAACATCTAATTGAAACACAAACATTCATGATTTGCTGGAAGAAAAGAGAGAAATAAGCATGGAAAATAAACAAAACGAAACACTGATATATTTGTTTCACCACTGTCAAACCCTGACCGCATCTCTCAACTCAGCTGACCTTTCAAATAAACAGAGTGACCTCATTTCCTGCTAATTAGTCTGGGAACAGTCCATATCAAATGACTTGTAAGTGTTAGAAGTAATCAATTACTGCAATTCTTCAACAGAGTTGCCATTAATCTTCACTCAAAAGCCTGCCTGTTATGTCACACTGCATGTCGCACATAGCTAAACATTTAAAGTTCATCTTCTAGTTTTAGCTTCCTTGCTTAAACCAAGCACATCTGTATTAAATACTGGCAAGTTATTAAACATGGAAACTTCTGCCAATTGTATCACAACTGAAGCCTTACAATAAATAAATTGGGAGTTGTGGCAGCTCGGGGCAAGTAAAGGAACTCATAACATCTTGGACATCTGTGATCTAAAGAGCATCTCAGTGCATTCCAATCCTTTAACGATGATCAACACAGCACTACAGTAATGGTTTGACATGGCTAGCTAAGTACATCCTGTATTTACTTTGAGGACTGGGTCATGGTGTAAGGTAAAGTCTCTACACTACACATATAATTGTACAACACATAAAATACATGCATAGTACTGTGTAATGTTTGTAGCTGAATTTTGTTATGTGGCAATCTCTTTTTGTTATGTGGCAATCTCAGATCCAACATTTCTTACAGCCTGTGGTCGCATGATTCTGCTACTGTATGGCTTAAAATATTCCCATTCTGGAAAGGTGCTTGTGTTCAGAAATAGACACAGGGCATAAAGCAATAGAAATGTCTGTGCCTGAAGTTATCAGACATTGATGAGGATGTCATATACTGTAGTCTTATTGCCTATTTTCAATTCTTATGCATACCAGCTCACGCCTGAATTCAGGCACGTACCTGAACACATTAAGCCCTGCAGACACACTGCCACGACAAAGGCTTGAAACTCACCTTTTGAATGAGTCCTACAGTTGAGCCACAAGAAGATGTGCAGATTGGTCTTATCTATGGTTGAGGACAACTATCCGACAGACTACGCATGACGTCAAGCCTGTGCTTTCTATCAGACCAACAGGCACTTGTCAGTGTCTCCCTAGTCCAGTTGTCCCTATCAGCACTGCTTCAATACTCTGATCCAGTTCAATCACACTCCCATACACCTTGCAATGATGTTATTCTCACCTACCTTGTCTAAGAGTCATAGCTTCAAAATATCTCCAGACACTTGACTCTAGGGCCCTACTATACAGTAGCTGTTGCACTGCTACACTCTCATGGGTTAGGCCAATCACTCACCTTCTCAGCTCTGGACGTTACTTCAGAACCTACCTGTCTTTATGGACATCTTGCCCCTCATATGTTACCGGATAGCCTGTTTATCCTACTTGGCATCTACCCTCTTATTGTCTACAACTTGCTCTCAATAGATTGTTCTAGTCTTCCACCAACAGCACTACTCTCTTGTGTCAACTAGAGTAGGATTGGCTTTCACTTGAGCCAGACTCTGTTGATGGTGTCGTCCTCTATTAGAGTGTTTTGTCCTCATGATGGTCACTAGAGGCATCCCTTGGGCCTAAGAATTCCAGTTTGCGGAAAAAAAAGCTTTTAGAAAAGTGTCTTTTGTTAAGATTCAATGGAAAGAAAATGGCAATGCATTAAACTGAAAGTAAAGCGAGGTGTTGGGGTTAAAGGAACATAGTCATTTGTAAAGACAGAATTACATTGAGTACTGAACAGACTCAGAAGTGTTTGTAGTTGAGGGTTTAAGATCAGGTTAAAGTCTGGGGTTAAGATTAAGGGGCAGGTTTAGGTTTGAGTTAGTAGGAGAGGTTAGGCAACAAGAATTGTAAGTTGATGTTAGATTTGAAGTAAAATTGACAGTTAAGCATTATTAGCCTTAGTCTTATGAAGCAAGGGTTATTTCTGTATGATGTTGAAACAGATAACGTATTTTATTTCTTAATTTATTTTCCCATTATCAGAATTAAAGCACACATTTACTGCACACTGTGCAGTAAAGACACCATTACGGACACTTTTATTGATTCTGAGAAAAGGTGGGAAATATCAATAAATACAAATAATACACAATCACAGTTCAATCTATAGGTAAGCTTGAAATCTAATCTAAATCTAATGTATTTTAAGTGCAGGCAATTTCGTTGCTGAAAGAAGAAGGGAAACATTGTTTTAATTTAGATCTTTTTTTAGTGTGGGCTTTAGAGAGTGTCAGGTTGTTTCAGTAAACTGTTCATCTTTCTTAGTAATCTTAGTTAAATCTTAAAACATATTTGTTTAAATAGTCATAGAAGTTAGATGTAAAAGAGTGTTGAAAAGTTCCTATCAAAATGTGTATTTTTTATAATAAGCGAGGTTAAAGTTGACTTTGCTGACATGATTTCTCTACATTATGTTTTCATATATATAAGATCATATTAAAAACAGGTGGTATGACTATGGGACAGTTGCCCTCGCTCTTTCCTTCTCATCTCATGCTCTGCATCTCTCCCTGTCTCGTCCTTAAGCTCCCAGCAGCTTCTTCACCATGTAGCCCGGCATGCTGTAGAGGAAGAGGCCTAGCATGGCCAACACCAGCAGCGCCACCACAATCTTGATGACGAGCCACTTGTACTGGGTACAGACCAGGTGGCGGATGGCCTTCAGCGGCGTGAGGAACCACAACATAGCGGTGTCTGGACGACTGGTGAAGCAGAGACACAGTCAGTCAGAAAGGATCCTTATCATGTGGATGTTATAATACAGGTTTTATATGGTATTAGAATTTGGACTAATACGTACTAAATTACTACTTTTGTCAACTACAAGTTCAAGTAACTGGCCTCTAGAGGCACTAGTTGGATCATTCACATGCTGAACGTGCTGTACTGTAGATTCTACAGGTAGATGTACAATGCACTTGATCTACAGTTCATCAGTCATTCATGGTCATGGGTTCATACACTCTTAAAAAGAATGTGTTGGAAACAACACAAACCGTGTTGTTCCTGTCTGGACACAGAGATGCAAGAATGCAAGTTGTGTTGTTTTCAACACATTCTTTTTAAGAGTGTATGTTTTGGCAAGGCATAATGTTGAAAAATGTATGTAAATAGTTCTGTGCAAGCTGCCTTGAGTGAAAGCACGCACTATTAGGTTAAACCTGATTATAACAGGCTGTTCATATTGGTACAGCAGGTGCCATGTATGCAGGTGGCTGCAAGAGACAGACCTCTGGCAGTCCCAAGCAGAGGTTGGCTGAATTCATCAGAATTCAGTAAATTAATTAAGAGGCTTTGTGGATGTACAAGGAAACTTGGTGATATTTAAAGTGATGCCGGTCCCAATTCCAAAGAATGCCTGATATTTAAAATAAGACTAATAGCATAATTTGATTCAAGACTACTGTACAAGCCTATACATGCAGTACAAGAGCCTGTAACAGCTACTTACCATAAAAATAAGGTGAATGTTTGCAAAATCCGGACCATGAACGCAAAATTGTCATTTGCCAAAATTGACTAATAATATTCCATGATGCAGGGAGGAATCCATTTTAGGGTGTAGTGTAACACAATTCGTTCTGTTGCTTAATTATAGCTCTACCAACGTCGGAGAGGCACAGTTTGAAACCTGGGCCTGATGTATAAAAGAAAACGCTTCTGTGGTTCCAATAAATTGAGCAGATGACATCTAGCTCAGAGAAAACCATATTTGAAGAAAGAAATTCCCTGCTTCCTGTGGGTTCATTAAGGAAAGGAGAGGTGGTATGGGTTATCATGAGGTGTGTGGACCTGGTGAGTGAGGACCTGCTGGGTGTGAAGACTGGTCCTTGTGAGAGTGAGGTGGACAGTGGACCCTGACGGGGCTTACTTTGGTTTCTCCAGCGGCTCTGGCTCATTGCGTCCCTCTCCGACTGGACTCTTCTCCGCCTCCTCCCCGGTGACCAGGTGCAGTTCAGCCTCCACTTTCCCCTGAGGGACAGAACACAGGCTCTCCTTATGTGCACACCCAATATAACTCTCTTTAAATTCTTCCCGTCACCATATGCTTCAGTCAAATTATTTCCCAGAAATTCAGACACTCACCCTTCAAACTTACAAAATACTGGTAGGGAAAGCCATGCTATGTAGATTTGGCTGCTATGATGGTGATTTGCTTCCTCATGTTTTAGTTCAGTGTTAGTGTGTGTAAGAGTGATAAAGCTAAAGTGTCACATACCGTGATCTCTAGCTCATCATTCTCATCTCGGGCCAAAAATGGCCACCAGCCCTTGATTCTCTTCTGCTTGAAGATGGACACCATTGGCATGTCCTGCTCATTCTCAACCATGTCAAGGCTGCATTGTTTTGCTGTCTTGGCCCCACGAACAAATCGGTTGAGGTCCAGCTCAATTGCCCCTGTGTATGAAAATCAACATATATCTTACAGTAATAAGACTAAGAAGACAGGTTATGAAGTCTCATGACCTATTAAGGTTTAGTTTCACTCTTATGATTTTAATGCTCATTAATTAAGGGAGTAAGGGAGGTCAGCCTGTTATTGCTATTGTCTGTTGATTTGTTGTGTGGGCATTCGCTTTGTGCGTAATGCCCATCACAGCTAAGGGAATATTAGGAATTCAATGGCAACAATTAGCATACCACAAAACAACACATGAACCACCAAGGACAGAAGACCACAATTATAAGGTCATTATAAGCTTATTATGAGACTCATAATACTGTAGAAAGTATTTTTTCAATTTATCAATTTCATCTCTCTCAGTGAGAATATTCAGACAGATAAACAGTAAAATCCAAAGTGGTGAACACATGATGGAAAAAAATTAATCTCCACACCCAAGAAGTCATCTGCGGAGAAGTGATCAGCGTCCCACACTTGAATGTTGAGCCGGGGTGGGATCTTGTATTCTGTTTCATCCCATGCAAACATGGACTCCTTCTTGGAGATTACAATCTTCTCCTCTGCCATCAGGTAATCGAAGGGGTAGACAAACCGCCAGTTGAAATTGCCTTCACCGGTCAGTGAGTGGTAATGCACATCGGTGTCCTGCTTGTCCTCCTGCTGCCCTTTGAGCCAACTGGCACAGAGTAAGTTAACACCAGCACTTAATAATCGACCTTCAGCTTTCCTCATACAGTACATGTTCTGTTGACCATTCATAAAACACCTAAAAAAGGCATAACACTCATACAGAGTTCAGTTAAGTTACGTTATGTGAGTAAATATCAAATATCCAAATTTCTTTTTACCCCCTGACAAAAATGTCACTGGACTTCTCCCCTGTGAAGATGTCGTCATCTTCCAAAACAACTTCATCTGTGTTCCAGATGATCACCCTCAACTCAAACCTGTAGGGGGAGGGGGGGGGGGCACACATCATCTTCAGCAGAACAGGTACACCTTACATGTATAGATGTACTTATCAGTATACTTTTGCTTTTTGATATACATTTTGCAGGTAGTCATTATACCGGTATACAGAATTGATCTCAATCAATTGATCAATCAATCAGGGATTCAGAATCATCAAGTTGGTATCTTACTTCTTTGGTTTTCGTGGAGAAATATCAAGGGCTGGACCAGGTGCTGCCATATCCTTGGGATACATGTCCACCCACATCTCAATCCTGCCCTATGGGACACAGACACTCATCCATATTAGTCAAATTTAAATTCTCCATTCCGCTATATGCTATCTCTACATTAAGCCGTAAATCCATACTAATAGTCCATTTGGGAACAGGGCCAAACTGCAGCCCTAAACCCAGCAGCCCATGTTTACATGAGCAGTCCATAGGTAGCCCTGGTTACCTGCTCAATGCCGGGCTTGTCTGGGTTGAGCAGCGGGCGCGTCTCCACGTGCTCGGGGACGAGCTTGCATCCGACTCGTGGCATGTCCTCCCAGTGTTTCAGCACGGTCAGGGCCAGGTGCTCATCACTCTGCTTCTTCAGACCTGTCCAACAGTGAGTATTCAGTGAATTCAGAGAGGACCTTTTAATACTTTTAATCAATATTTCTATGTGAACCATATACCACTGATCATACAATTGTTTTCTATGGCTATTGCTATTGCATGTTTTTATGGTTATGGTTATGGTTATGGTTATGGTTATGGATTTAGCAGACGCCTTTGTCCAAAGCGACATATAAATACAAAACAACATAATAATATTTAAAAATGAACAGGGAACAGATTAAAATCTAGGTCAAATATAGTAAGGAGAATAGTTGTAGTACACAATAATATCAATTCAATCAATAGCCTAATAAAAAAAGCAATGTAAAAAAGGGGAAAGGCAATAATAAAACAATAATGTCAATTCAATCAATAATATAAAAACAATAACATGCTAAGACTACATTAAGGAGAATATCAATAATAAACAATAATGTCAAATTAATTAACAGCCCAATTAAAATAAAACAACATTATATAAACCATAACACATAAGCGCTTAAACAACTAAGTATATGTTGAATAGGAATGTCTTTAGACCCCTCTTAAACGACCCAAAACTACCACAGGAACGGAGAGCACTGGGCAGTTCATTCCACCAACATGGAACCACTGAAGAAAAGAGTCTGGAATTAGACCCAGTTTTTATGACTGGTCGACACAACATACGCTCACCAGAAGACCGCAGTGGGCGGTTGGGGATGTAAGGCTTGATTATTGAATTAAAATAACTAGGAGCAGATCTAGTTAGTGTCCTATAGGCCAAAGTGAGAGATTTAAATTTAATTCTGGCTACTATAGGGAGCCAATGGAGAGTAACTAGGAGAGGAGTTACATGTGTCCTCTTTGGCTGATTGAAGACCAGGCGTGCTCCAGCATTTTGAATCAGCTGTAATGATCTTGTTACACAAGCGGGTAAGCCAGCTAATAGTGAATTACAATAGTCCAGCTTAGAGATGACCATGGTCTGAACAAGAAGTTGTGTGGAATCTTGTGTCAGATAAGGTCTGATCTTCCTAATGTTGTAAAGCATAAACCGGCATGATTTTGCAATAGAAGCTATATGCTCAGAGAAGTTAAGTCGGTCATCAATTACAACGCCCAAGTTTCGTGCCGATCGTTTTAGCAGGGCTTTTGATACCAGTTAGCTCAGGCATGTTCAAAAAATTAACCATTTAGTTCTCAGTCATTCCTGAGCTTTAGTCAGTTCAGAAAAACGATGTTCTGCATATAAACTTTGTCCCTGATTACATCAACACACCGTTTTCATCCTCTATTTCCGTTGGTCCAAAGTAAACACGATTGGCCACCTTCACCCTTCCCCCGGGGCCAAAGTGGGGCCCATCCACCTTGCCGTCCTTGCAGAGTTTACTCAGGATCTGAGTGGGCTTCATCGGGTCTCTCCACACATTGTAACCATATCTGTAGCAAACACATCAGTGTGCAGCAAATCAGATCCACAAACACTTATTCACCAGATCAACAATGCAACACAGTGTAAGAACTGGTATTTATACATCTTGTCATTGTTCAATGTACCCCCAAAGAACTACACTATGTGGTGTTGATTTAAGTAACTGAGAACTCACAGGGAGTATGTTGAGGCAATGCCACATGTTGCTCTGTGTTTGCTGTAGTAGCGGTTCTCCAGGTCGATTTTGGTCTCGCCGATGAGGTCGTCAGTGCCGACTAGATCCCAGTCATAGATTGAGACTGTCAAGGAGGAGTCCATTGGGAACGTGGCCTCAATGTCAAAGGACCTAAGGGAAGAACATCAAGTCTGTTCTAGTGTGTTTTTTGTGTATAGTTTATAGTCTTTACATCAGTGGTCACTGGAAATGGACAGTGAGTCTTTTCTGTAGGTTTGTGGTAGCCTAGGACTTACTTTCCAAACACAGGGTTCAGCTGTTTGGAGATGTAATTCTCTTTGTCTTTGATTTCAGTTTTTCCCAGCTTGATAGCTATATAAGGATCTGCCTTCCCATTAATGTCAGCTGGATGCAAATCTGTAGCCTGAAAGACAGGACATGGAAGGAAGGGAAAATTAGAAACAAATCTCAAGGCATATTTCAAAGGAAAGAGTACAAATAGGAAAATTGGTGATCTAAAGAAAGATGGGATAAGAATCATAAACAAAAGTATTGACATTTGTATGCAGTATGCTGCTGTTTGACTTTGCTGTACCTACCCTGACGACATACACTCGAACTAAAATGTTTATGGGGTTGTTCTGAGGAATGTTCTGGAACATGCCCATGTTTGAATCATAGCCAACCTCTCTGGACATCTCATCTGACATCGGGACTTTGTATATACACAAGGAGCCCTGTCACAGAACAAAAATGACAATTTAACTAAACCAAGCTCTCTTACTGTTCATTGATCTCACGTCTAGCCATAGCTTTTGTTTTTACTTTAAATTTGCCAACAAGTCTGTCCTCATCAGGCATGTTTTGGTCATCATCATCACCGCCCTTCCCTCTGTACAGGTTGAACGAGTGGAGCCAGTCCTCAAAGCCGTCAAACTCATGGTCTAACTCCCTGTTGTACACCTGAGGAGGTCAGACCATAAGCAGGGTGAGAGGAGATGAAAGGAGACAGAAATACATACAGAAGAGTTTCAACACATGAGCTGAATAGATAAAAACCAGGTCAAATAATGTACAGTATGCTATCCAATTCTGTTAAATAAGTGTATTTGTCCACTTGGCTCTTCATTTACAATAGTGCTGCACATTCAAAGTAGACATGTTCTGTTGGGGGAAAAGCAACAGACTGGTGACTGGTGATTAAGCCTCTCAACCAGGTAGGTATGTTGCAGGCCAGCTTTTGAAAGAGTCTCTGCATCCTTCACCTTCAGCTCATCGATCCTGGGTCGCTTCCTCTCCGCCGGCCCGTCCAAAGCTGCCGCCGCTGCTGCCGCCGCCGCTGCTGCCGCCTTCTTCTTCTTCCCTTTTTTCTTTCCTTTTACAGGAGATTCATCAGGGTTGATTTCTGAGCAGGGGTGAGGCAGGGGGGTAGGGAGGGGAGGTGGAGGCACAGCACTCCAGACATGAACTCTTCATGAAAGTTGCCAAGCAATGTACTTTTCTTTAAGTATTCCCCTTTGGATTCTACAACTAGGGGTCTCAGTAATTAGTTATGCTGTACACTGTAGGTATCCCTTATACTCCACGTTGTTTGTTCTCATACAGCATGTTTAAAAGCTAAAGTTGTTACTAATGTTATTTAAAATAAATATTGAATTACCTTTTATGTAATTAATAGTTATTTAGTTATTTTACATGTTGTTGTTATGTGGAGTTATATATTTTAATTTAATTAGTTCATTGTTAATACATTTCTATGATTTTATTTAACTTATTTACTTTCATTTATTACACCAGACTTTCCTTTGACAACTTTCATGGCAGGCATGTGCTTGTGTGTCATGCCAGTGGGAGTGGAGGGCCAGAGCCTCTGTTTTGCACATCTAGATTGGAACACAATTAGATGAGGTAAAACAGAGGCCTCTATGTTTTTATGTGTTTATTGCCCCATTCATGTCTTTTTCACATTTTACCGCTCTATGCAGTAATGGGATTTAGGAGAGAAGTTGGGATACTCTAGAAGCACTACTGCTACAAGGAGAGGGAAATGGCTGCTCAAAGTCACCTATTACAAAGTCAATTTAGTCACTCCTGCTGAGATTTTATTGGGAACATATTTGCTGATGCTTAAATAGGGGAGCATGCAAAGACTTGGGTAAGAGCAGTAATGGGAGGGCATCTGCAAATAAATTGACTTTCAGCTCAATCAAGTTTCTGCTTTCAGAGTTAGTCTAGAGGTTCCTTGGGTCATTGCATCTTAAAAGAATCTCACTCTTAGGTCAATGTGACACCTGAGGTACAGCTTAATGATAGACATGTTTGCTGTCTGAGTAAGACATCTCAAAATGCTTAAATGTGGGGTTAAAATACAAACAGCTTAGACTTTTCAGAGCTCAGGCTAACAGCTAATATGGTTCAAAAATGAATACATCATATGTGGGTCCAAGCTCATTTAATGTAATTTTTATTAAAGCTGTTTAGTTTATATTATGTTAGTTATATTTATTATATTTTGGTAGTTGTATCATTATCCATTGCACCCTAAAGCAGAATATTTATAATAGAATGCGACTACTATTAAAATGCAAGCCAAACCCCTAGTAACTGAATTTACTAAATGGTGCCATGCTTGGAGTGGCCATGGGACTCTGCAGAGTAATGTGTCCCGTGGTAAGTGATGTTACCTCCCCCCTCAGGTGGTGGATCTGCATCCTCGTCACGCTCAGCTTCCGCCAGAGCAGCCTCCTGGGCCTTTAATATCTGATAGCACACCCAAAGACAGGGAGAGACAAAGAGAGGGGGGGGCGAAGAGAGAGAGAGAGAGACAGAGAGAGGAGGGGGGGCAGAGAACTCAAATGTCATGTATTTTAATGAAGTCATGTAAGGTCTGGAGTTTGTTCACTTAATTCCACATATGAGGTTTCAGGTGAAACAGTGAGAATTATTGTTGCGACCCAGCACCCTCACCTCCTTCAGTGTCTCAATGGAGGCGAAGTACTTGGACCACCAGTCCAGCATGCTCTCGTCCACCTCCTCCTCCTCCACCTCGCCTCCCTTATTCTTCTTCTTCTTGCCCTTCTTGTCATCATCTGGCTGTAAAGGAAAAGAACAAAACCATCCTTCAAACCATCTTTCCTTTTTAACATTCCTTTCAGCATTTCTATTTCTTCAGAGTGGCTCAAATTACACCTCAGAACCAATAAAACCTTCCATAACACCAAATACAACTCAACAACATCAACGACAGAATGTTAAGTGTTAAGGTCTTACCATATCAACCTTGACCACTGCATCAGACCCCTAATAAAAGAGAGTAAACAGAATGAAATGCAAACTATCTGGTTGTATACTGTAGTAAGTCAAACATATGAGACAGTGGGTGTTTGGAGTGTTTCACACTGGAAGAAACGTACACAGTCGAGTTTGACCACTGTCTCCATCTTCTTCACTGGAGGCTCTGGCTCCGCGTTACAGATAATCTCATCTGGAAGATTAATATCCTGATTCTCAGTATTCTGCCCTTACATTACAAAATCTGAGCATCATTTCCTCTGATATTGCCTACTTCAAAAATATCACCCAAACTCATATCATGGCCTTAATCATATCAATTCCTTCTTCATTAAATTATAAAATAGTACAAATAAGGACACCGTAGTGTCCAATATACTGAAGCACTGTCTCTGCGGGGCAGGGTGTACCATTAGTAGAGTAGTTGTTGGCGTGCTTGTCTGTGGCACGATAGATGAACTTGCGGAGCGACGAGACAGCCTGGGAGCCCACCAGCGTGTAGCGGCCGAAGGCACGGCAGTCCACGACGCGGATGTTGAGCGGAGGGTGCAGAAGCTCATTCTCGGGCAGGTCCTGTGGAGTAGAGGCTCAGTGAGGGGCTGTGGTCAGCAGGCAAGCTGAAATACAGTAGCCACCGTCTACAATGCCTCTGTTCGCATGTCTACGGTCCCTCCAACTCAGCCATGTGCAATCACAACTCTTCTCTCTATTTCCTCAACCCTACTGTATGTACATCCTATTCAATTAGAATTACAGAATTGAACAAAACCTCCTCAAAGCCTTGTCAATATTACCAAATGGATCACACACAACCGTACCGTGTGTACTTACCGTATTTCTATTTCCCTCGATTTCACTTTTTTGCATGAATGAATTTTGTGAAATGAGCCACCACCTGTAATTTGTTTCCTCAGTTCTCTGAATGCCACAACTAAACAGGAATGTTACTCTGGTATGTCAAAAAAAAGTCACTCAGACACAACAATAACTACTTTTGAGACCTGTATTTGTAAACACGCTTTGTCTTTCTTTTTCTCAGTGCTGTGTGCTTCAAGTGCACAAGTGGGTAAGAGCTGTGTGGAAAATTAATGCTGCATGCTCTTCTGACTTTCCAATATTGTGACAAAAATACCTATTCACTGTACTACTATGAATGTCTAGTGTAGTGCTACATTTTAACAGCTTACCACTTCAAACCACTTGACAAGGGTGCTAAAGTTCGGGTTCTTCTTGTAGTTCTGGATAAGGGCAGATTGCACCCCCTTTCCAGCACACTCAATGTCCACTCTTGGTCGGTCCACCTGGGCCAAATTCACCCGCTTCAGGTCCCGTAGGCCCCAGAACAGCACCTGTAGCCAAGAAGGAGGACAGTTAATATAACAGTGTACAAGAAGAAGGGGAGCATATCCATACAAAACTGGATATTCATCACCATAGAGTTTCTATACCACAAAGTTTCTAATTTGGCTGTGGTATGTGACAATTTAGCTTGTAGTATGTGCATATAATAATATGCGATGACACAGATACATAAACTTGGAATTAATTATTGAATTATCTTCAGTCAGGTGACCACTTTAGCCCCTCACCTCGATGCGGTACTTGCTGAGGACAGGGCGTATGCCCATAGGTACGGGGAGGATGGGCCCACGGTCCAACTCAGTAGGCCCATCAATAGGAGGCAACTCCGCCTTTCCACCAGCACCAATCTACAAGAGACACACCAGCAGTCAGCTATTTTGAATTTCTATTGTTAATCAATACAAATGTGTGAGTTTTTGTTTGTGTCTATGAGCTTGTGTCTATTATGTTTGTGTCTATGTGTGTGTGTCCTATTAGCATCACCTGTAGGAGTTCAAAGGCTGCCAGCATTTCACCAGCAGTGCAGTTTCCTCTATAGATCTGGTAGTACTCCAGTTGGGGAGGGAAGCGTGGGGGTCCATAATACTCATCTGACATCTTGGTGATGGGCTTAGCAAATGTCCTTCCCATGAACTCTGCCTTGCCCTATTCAACCACAATATCATTCAGGGGCGCGTTCCCCAAAACCATAGTTGCTAACCATAGTTGGTTTCCCATTGCCAACCAACAAAGTTGCTAACAGGTTAGCAACTATGGTTTTGGAAAACGCGCCCCAGAGCTTATATTACACAAACACCAACAGATGCATGCAAGAAACAAGGCACTAACAATGTGATTAAGATATACTAAAATGATACTGTGCAAGCGCGAGTGTTAACATGTCAACATACCACAGCATCCTGATCATAGATCTCTATGACAATGATTGGTGGATCGTCTCTCAGCTCACAAGCTTCCCCGTAGAGCTCCACATTATCAAACACCAGCAGCTGGTCCCAAGTTGGACAGAGAGTCTCATTCAGGACCTACAGCAGAGCAATCATATAATCAGCACTGATCACAGATCATTCAGTGTGAAGCTTCCTGAGGGTGTTCCATCTGTAGGCAATTAGGCATTTTTATTCCCCTTAATGTGTGTTTCTAGTAAGAGTGTATGACTTACCTCTGTGACTTGGCTGTGTGTGGAGAAGAATACCCTGGCAAAGGGGTCAGAAAGGCCAGAGCTGTCTGCAGCAAACAGGCTGCGTGCTTGGTACATGTGCACCCTCAGCTGGAAGACCTGCTTCACTGGGGGGAGAACATTTATAGATCTGGGTCATTTCAAGCCGTGATTTTGGTTTTATGAACAGCATGTCTATTTCTAATTCCACTCCAAGTGGTGGTGGTGGTTGTATCCCTGTTACAGGTAGTGTGCCTCTGCAATTGTGAAGTGTTATCCCTAACCTTCATCCCTTGAAGGTATTATTACATTAACGAAAGCTGAGTATGAGTGAACACGGTTCATGTAGGTCTGCTCAGGTTGTGTATAAAAAGTATAAAATATTGTAGGTATTCTGTTGCATTGGATGGTGTGGTTCTGGAGGCTTACTGGTATAGATAAGACTGATGGGTGGGGCAGTCTGCATGCCAGGTCCCGTGGAGACCTTGGCCTCCTCAAAGCCATTGGGCAAACCGCTCAGGAAATCCCTACGCTGCCGGCTCAGGCCCAGCCACAGGTACATCTCAGTCTTGGCCTGCACCGTCCAGCCTGCTGGCCCAAAGCTCTTCTTACCGGGCAGCTGGAGCAAGAGAGTAAGAAAGAGATATTTGTGTCATTATGAGTCCAGAATCTAGAGATTAGTGGCAGGTAAGTTAGTAGTATATAGTTGTCTTGATAGTTAAATGTTTACTGGTATATGAACTGGGGGAACGTGAGGATAAAACTAAAGTCCCAAATCCTGATGCATACCTTGAGGAAAATGGTCTTGACTTTGGCGCAGTCTTTCCCTTTCTCTTCCTCCACTGGAGAGTAAAGGATGTCTTTGGAAGGAACTCGGGCGTAGGCAATGCGCTTGTTGTTACTCAGCATCCAAATAAAAATGTCTGGGACGCTGTGTTGTGGCTAATAACATATAATGCAGAAGTTTAAACACCAGTTAATATTAATTTATTTGTGACAGCAATGGAAATCAATGATCAGTACAGAAGAGATGGAAATATACATATAATATACTAGCTATGTGATTTAGTAGGTGATAAGGAAGTGCAATTACTTAATCCAAAGTAGTTTTAAAATATAGGCTTTTTGGAAGATAGGCCAAATTCATTTGAAGTTGATATCCATCCATACTAGTTCTTTAGAAAATTGGGGCGGTGGTAGTGTAGTGGTTTAGGAGCTGAAAGTTGTGGGTTCAATTCTCAGATTCCACCGTTGTGCCCTTGAGCAAAACACTTAACCCCAAATTCAGGAACAAGTGTTATAAAACCCCTTGTTATAAAGTTGACATATGTAAATCACTTTGGACAACAGTGTCTGCTAAATGAACAAATGTACATGTAAAATAATGTTTCAGAGAGTGGAAAGTTGCATACTTCTTCATTAAGGAAATTTACCTCTACTGCCAGGAAGCGAAGCTTTTGCAAGAAGTTCTGCACCAGTTTTATCTTGTCTTTTACTGTGTTCTTCTTCACCTGTGAGCGAATGGTCTTGGCCTGCTGACCCAAGGTTTCCTGTGATGTGACATCAAAGAGAGAGACAGACAGCTTGTTAGGTACTGACTGCAATCAGCATACTCAATTTATGTATGTACCATCTGATAGCGTAGACAGAGGACTCATATACTGTATCTTCTAAACTACTTCAGGACTCTTACCAACTCCCTCATACAGAATTTCAGTCGCTCCCGATCCAGCTTGGTCTTTCCTGTCTGGTTCTGGTCCTTATTCGCCAGGTTAAGGAACTGACTAAATTGGGAGAATGGGAAAGTGGGATAAGGATATGTCAGCAATAATGTGGAGATACCAAGAAATTGCTTTTGACAATTAACAGTGTGCTTGACAGTAGTAAATCACATTGTTCATTATTGAAAAGAGCTGTCAGTCAGTGAGAGCTTGGTGGCATCTGCTTTGGATGCAGAGTGCACAGAAACAGTTAGATTTGTCTGAACCTGCAGCCGTTGCTGAGCTCCTCCAGGACTCCTCTCAGTCTGCGTTCCGGATAGGCCTTCTCTGTCTTTATGACCTCCTGCACATCATTCAGCCCCTCTTCCTGTTAAATCAAAGCAAAATAATCCATTATCATGTGGTGCGCTACTTATGTAGTTTTCAACCTTTCTACAAGTTCAATAAAGCAAGAATGGGTTTCTGGCAAATAACTGACCAGTTTATCTGCTATGTTGTCTATGATGTTGGAGTTGTATAGGCGTCTCTTCTGATCTTGCCACCAGTTTCTAATATAGATGCAGGGCTTCCTCTCAAAGTACGGCAGATGGAAGTAGTTCCTAAACATGAACCATAAAATATGTCAGTGTTGTGTATCAGTGGATAACATTTCTATTTAATGTATAAAAGTTCTGTCTTTACCGGCCTCTCATCTTGATGATTGACCGTACCTATCTGTGATGAGGGGTTTCATGGGTGGGGTGGATGCTACGGACACTAAATCTCCATCATCCTCCATCTCTTCATCACTGGAGCCCTGGATCAAGTCAGTCTCCTCTTCATCACTATCCCCTCCTTTCTTCTTCCTCCGTGACTTGGGCTTTATCATCCCATCTATCTCGTTCCCATAGTTACCTGTTTAAATTAAGATTTTGTTAGTATGTCTTCGACCATACACTTAGGCCTACACTATACCGTTCAAAAGTTAGGAGTTACGTAGAAATTTCCTTGTTTTCATCATTAATGGTCAAGAAGTGTCTGCTAAATGTACTGTAATAATTAATGTTAAAGAAATGGCTGATCTTTAATTCAATATCTACATAAATATACAGATGCCCATTATCAGCAACTATTCATCCAATGTTCCAAAGGCACATTCTGTTTACTATTCTGATATCATTTTAAAAAGCTAACTGAGAAAACATTGGAGAATGCTTTTGTAAGCACATCATTTAATCTGAAAACTGCTGCCCTGATAAAAAAAAAAAAAAAAAAACAATGCAACTGATCTCTGTCTATAATAGAGTGGAATGGAAATTTCAATTGACCAAACTTTTGAACGGCAATGTATAAGTATATTAAAGAGTAAAAGAGAAAGGTTGTAACTGCTGACCTATGGTAACCTCAAAAGTGATTGGCTTATCACCAATCTTCCTGTCAATCATGGTGGCTTCAAGGAAGGCCCCATACAGTAAAAATTCCTCGACCTTTCCAGTGGCATTCTGGGGGAAAGAAAATTCAGTTAGAGGGTCAGTTTTCCTACCCAACTTAGTTATTTAAGTAACTTATGTATATTGTATGATTGTATGAACAATACGTATTATCCCTTAGAAGCTTTAACTTGTCTGAAACTAGCGAGCTAGCAAACTAGCAAAACAATTAGTCCTGTAAACAGCAACAGCAGTGGCCTGCGTCTGTACCAAATAGAAGCAAGTTTGTGCGCCGAGGTATCAACGATATATCGCTAAGGCTAAGCTTAGGCCTATCGCTAGGGCTAGGGATAGGCCTACACCGACGTTAAGAATACAAAGCTTTTTGCGGGGTTTCCTAGTCGCAAGTTTGCAACATGTTTGCAACCAGGATACGGTATAGCACAATGCCTGTGGCTGCTGGAAAGACACCGTTTCCAATCTTCACTGTGAAAGGATGGTAGGCTATCGATCGCAAACGAGCAGACTACACAAATATATTCTAAGGTAATACACATATGTGTGTTGTTATAATTTGCTAATTGCAATGGGCCTATAATTGCCAATTGTATCAATGTTGTTTTCCTCTTAGTGTTATCTCACACATAGAATTTTGAATGAGGATTATAAATTCCACGTCCCACTGAGCTCCCAAATCACCTGTGCATATCTAATTCACTTCCATACAAAAGACTGCTATTCCCAGCCTCGCTTAAATAATGCATTGCTGTTAAGTAAAGGTGCTCAATAATTTACTTTTCACAGCCTCATGACAATAGCATGTCTTCCATCTGCTGTATTTAGTTGTTCAGAAACAGGTGGACAGGAGAGAAGAGAAGATGCACCTCAGCAATTTTGGGCACTCCCTCCACCTGCACTTCTGTGTTGCTCATTACGTCTGGGGAGCCTGTGTCTAGGATCTCTACAGCCAGGCTGATTAGGAGACGGGCCCTGAATGATACCCCCTCTCCTAGGCCCTCGTTCAGGTCCTGGTACTCATCCATCAAGCTGTAGTTCCTTGTGGAGCCATACATGTTCACCCAGGCAGGGCCCAGAGTTGGAAGAAAGCCTGGACACACAACAGATTCATCAATTCACTTGATGCGCACACATTTTCAAGGTCTAGTAAAGAATTATTTCTCATGATCTATAATTAACATATTCTGTTCCTACAAACCTCTTGTTTAATTTAAACTCAACAGTGTCTGACGTCTTTTATTGACATTGCTTCCAGCTCTTAAGTAAATCAACAGAAGTCTCACCTTTGTCACCATCATTAGCAATGTTTCTAAGGTCTATGAAGTGTGTTCCTATAGCCACATCATTCACTTTATCTGAGTCACGGATTTGGACTTTCATTCTCTTGCATAGAGGGGGGAACATTTCCGTGAAGACGACTTGTTCATTCCATATTGGCTCATAGTTGCTTTTCTGCACAGTGGTCTTGCCCTGAAATGGTCAAGATAAAATTGTCATGAGATTATATCCATATTTCAGACATTTTAATCCCACATGCATCATTTTTAGAATTCTTTCTGTGATATGAATGAACAGTTATACCTTCTGGCCAGCAAACAAGACTTGAACGTATGGATCCAATAGGTCTTTGTTTTCTCCAATGATGGCCTTTTTCACATTGGCCATAATGCTGGTGTTCATCTTAGGCAGCCCCTCGGCCCTGTAGATCTTCACATAGTAGCGTGCCCACTGTCTCTCCATGGGTACACCTTCAGGCAGCAGGAGGTTCCTGAAAAAGACAGAAAAAATAACAATGTATTTGTTATCTACATGTTCATGTAGCTGACAGAGGTGGTTAGACAGACAGACAGACAGACAGTGTTCCAGCAGCCATACAGTTCAATTTATCCAATCACAGTCCCCTCTTTTTCTATGTTTAACCTAATATTTTGTATTAGCATGCACTGGTACCCCTGAAGTTAGCCCCCTGTATTAGTGTGTTATTTGCAGTTTGTTTGTTTTTTGTTGGAGGCATTGGTTAGAGATGTGTATAGTCCTGCACTCATCCTTACCCCTCTATATCATCCTCGTCTGTTTCAGTGGATTTATGGGGTGTCTTGATGTTATCGCCCTTTGCAACCACAGCAACATCACACTTCACATAGCCCTTGCAGCCAGCCGTGATGTCATCAGGGTCAGACAAGATGGCCCACTTGTGGTAAAAGTTATGCTCTGAAAATATATAAATCACAGCCATTTAATTTAGTAGTAATCTTATAGATTGACTTGGGTCTTGGGGTCACAACGGTAATGTGTACCACTCTCAGTCTTACCAGGCTGTGAGTATACCGTGCCCACATCCATTTTAAAAGTCCCGACCAGTGTGCCACTTCTCAGTAGGTTTTTAGAGTGAATGACCTGAGGGAAGAAATTAGGTTTGCCTTACGGACAGGTAAACAGGATAACATTTCAGCCACACATTCAATAGCCGGGAAGACTCACCGAAACCTTCAGGATCTTATCAAACATGAGGTCAGGAGGGACATGGAAGTCAAATACAAAGTACTGAAAGAGAAATGGAAAAAGAGGATCATGGTTAATGACTGAACATTGACAACTTTTTTTTTTTTTCATTTCAAAACAGTCCACACTGCATATCAAAGCACTTTATATCAAGATCGTTCATGTCATGGTCACCTCATTGTAGTATGGGCAGTTGGTCGACTCCTTCATTGATGTGTATTTCTTGTCATCTCCAATCTCCACACAGACCACTGGGTCCATATTGAGGCCCACCAGCTGTCTGGCCTCAATGACTGTAACACTCACCTGTAAAAACACAGAGTGTTTTATTTGATTGAGAATTTTCTTTACTGGAAATGACCCCCTTTCAGTACACATGGAATCCTATCAGATCCTACACTGAGTGCTGATAGGTGAAGGCCTCTTGTGTGACCTATTTTTAATGTATTTCCAGCAGAGGGCACTGTGGCATTGCAAACGTCTGCATCTAAGCAGTGTGGCATGCAGCCCTTAACTAACTAGGAGATGTGATGCATTTTATCTGGGGTTACTGACAACTTACTTGGAAGTCCATTGGCCTTCCAGCTCCAGGCTCCATCTTTATGTCAGGCTTAGACCTGCACAATTTTGTACAAATCAAAGTTATTTTCTACTTATGTGTTGGAGATAGAATACTGAAGTTGATGCTTAACTTGTCAGTGTCAGAATTGAATGTTCGCGGTAGGATTTCCTCTCACCTCTTATTGGATACATTGGTGGTTACCGCAGTAACAGAGGCCAGGGAGATGGTGTCAGGGTCTGGGCCGCCTCCAAACCTTCGGTCCAGGTCCTCTGTTTCCAGGACAGCTGGCTCATCTAGGAATCACAGGGAACAGAGATAAGGAAATGGGATGTAACATTTATACAATCTGAAAAGTGATACTACAGCAATGTGTAAAACAGAGACAATCACATATAGAAACTTGGGAGTTTGAACACTATTTTCCGAATTGAAAAGCATATTCAAAGTACAAAAATATGTCACCATAGTCACGAGCATATCACTGTTTGAAAATACTGTGTTGATAACTAGGGTTAACTTTTTTCTTATGTCTGTATGTCACCTAAGGATTCCAATATTCACTAGTGTATGGATATAAGGCCTAATTCTCTTCTGTGGCACTCACCTTGATTTTGACCTTTGTCTTTGGGTGCCTTTGACTTTCCTTTCTTCATGGCTACCAAGAGTTTGGTTTCACCTCTGGAGGCACAGGTAGGACAGTGGGACAGAGATCAGTGCTCAGACCAAAGCAAGATGTTCTAGTCACTGTTCTATCAAAACCATGAGTTGTCCACTCCTATAACTCTGGTGAAGAGTATTTTGCATAATTACAGTCTCAGAATCATAATGCTGTCATAATGCTGTCTTGCATAAGATCTAAAATGAAGCCATAAATCCTTTAACTCATAAATGTGCAGGTACAAGATACATCTGTGCATTCTTTTGCATTATATGTCCACACATTCACCTATTCAAGCTAATACAGTCACTAAGAACAATGAGCAATTGATGATAGAATGGTTCTTTCAAACCAGTTTTATAAATGATCCCTTGTGTGCATCTTGTGTGTTGCATCTTGTGTGTTGCATAACATCTCAAGCAAGACTATAGTTTTGTTTATGGTTTAAGATTGTTGAAGAGGTTACTTTATACTACTTTATTAAATCTTTAAGTGAAAAGGATCTCTTGAAGACAGACATCACATACCATATCTAATTTCTAGAAAGCCACTCATCCTAACATGACATATTTTGATGGGTGTCAAATTGCTGGCCCTTCTATATCACTCAGCAAAGTTCTTTGTCACACTCTTATTTTTTAAATTCAAATTGGTGCTACTTTTTCAAACTCTGGTAACGCATCACATTCTAATGAGACATTAAAAACAATAATAACACACAAGGTAAATAAATAATGCTTTCAGGTGTTTTGCTACACTTATCCAATAATCATTTGGCCTTAAAAGGGATCTTAATAATTCAAGTGGGTGACCTTCATCTATCAATAGGAGTGTATCTGTTTCACAGGCCTGGTGGGAAAAATGTGCTCTTAAAAATTGAGGGTTGTTACACCTGAATAACAACAACACATTGTCTAATCATTGTATATGTAATATTACATGTTACATGTTTGCGTTTTACATTCAGCCACTGACATAATGTGATAGGTCCAGAAAGCATCATGAGTTTGAGGTGATATAAATTAAAATAAATTTAACTGAAGGGAAAACAAACCAAACAAAAGTAAATTGCCTGAGGCTAAATCCAGCTTCAACTACTTCCAACACTTTGAGCAATGGGAAACTTCAATCATCTCCCCAATTAGTCACTTGAAAAAAACAGGATTCACATTCAGTTACAGTTTTCCTGTATTGAAATGACTAAAAGTACAATATTCCCTGTGAACAGCAGACCTTTGCTAAGAAATGCAGGACCATGTCAGCGATTTGACACTTCTTCAAAATCATGTTGAGTTGAGTTCACATTATATTAGCCAATAATGAATCTGTTCTCAGTTAATGTTATAATATTGAATCTTAAACTCTGAATATATCATTGCAGCCTCGAAGTATACGATTACAACTTCATCAGCGATGCTCAGACCCCAAAATGAATGATCCCATAGCAGAACAGAATCAGCCTCAGCTTACCATACAAATATCCAAGCTCGAGGTTCCTTCGGAATCCCTAGGTTCCCGCACTCAGAAACGAATTGCAAGTCTTCAAGTTGTCCTGGAAAAATTGTCTTACTCCATGCTCTTTTCTAACAATCACCGTAAGAAAGGCAAAGGCCACAAAACTAAAGTCGCCCAAAAAGAAGTGGTTTGGAGCAGGAGGACTGTTGGACAGGAGAGATGTGATATGCTAATGAATTGTGCATGAGGTTTAAACCTGAGACCACAGTAACTAGAACTAGATCCTGTTTAGAGACGTCATCAAAGGCTCTACTCCTTAAAATGTTCTAGCAGGAAAGTAGAGTTAAAATGTGTTGTGTAAATAGTAGATACCCTAAATATAAACATATATAGACAGTATGTGTAGAATGGTAAAATTATATTTGTTTCCATTAGGCATATACTGTATGCACACAAATTCATTCATTCATTCATTCGTTCTACTATATCCTGCTAGATGACTGTTTTCAACACAAAAACACATAGAAAAATAGGAACCACAGAGACCTGCCTAAAATATAAGAAATAATACAAGTACTGAAAATGTGGTTTGCCATGATAATGTACAGTACTGATATGTTGCTATCTATTCTGAAATGATTGAAATCTATTGAATTCTTAGCTTGGTTAACAAAGATAGGGAAACCAGTTCATTTTATCCTGGAACTTTAGTGGTTAGTTTTGAAAAAAGACAGCTTCACATGAGTCAGCCAAGTGAACGGGGGAAAACTAAACAGCAAGTCACCGTGATCTTGGATTAAAACAAAATGGGAAGACCCAGGAAATCCTGTGAAAAATGTACTGAGCTTGAACACAGGATTTCTACTTTGGAATCAAAGATCGATGCCCTTCCAAAGACAGATGAACCACAAGAGACATCTCATGATTACAGCAACAACAGCTGGAAATGCAGAGGATGTACTCCAACAGGCTGATATCATTGCTAAATAGAGTGGATTAATGCATTGTCTTAACAAAGCCAAATGTGAGTACAGAACATTGGCAAAAATAAAGTGGCAGGCCCAAAAAACTAAATACAAAGGAACTGTAATTACCTCAACACCAGTAAATTCATATGTTTCCAGATCTATACCTCGTATCAGAAATAGAGACAAGGATTAGGGTTCTAAGGAAAACCCACCCCTAAGGTTATCAAACAGATTTGAATGTCTCCGAGACATAAGAGGGGAATTTCCCAAGTAGCAGACTCCAATAATGATGTGCACAGACAAGAAGCAGCACTCAGCAACTGTTCATCCCACAATCCTTGTTCTAGGTGACTCTGCTGTGAGACATATAGATGGAGAAAGGATGATTGTATGCTGTCTTCCAAATGCATCTGTGTCTGAGACAAAAAACAGACTTGCAGAAATATAGTCAAAATATAAAACTATCAAACGCATCATTGTGCATGTTGGAGCAAATTACATTTACAAAGAACAGAATGTAGGTCTGAGAAGATTTCAAGGAACTTTTTTTCTGTCCTATGAGCTTGGAATACCAATTTTCATAAGTGATCCACTCCCAGCGTAGGGCGGCTTTGTTTTTACCAGACTATTCAGTTTAAACCACTGGAAATGCTCTTCAGTTGGGATGAACTTTATTGACAATTTTAACCTTTTCTGGAATCGCAGAGAATATTTTAGACCAAGTAGCACAGGAGTCAGTTGGATTGGGGCCAAAATCTTAACGGAAAACTATCACTTGTCTCTCCATCACCCAGCTTTTTTTTTGCCGGCCTTGAGCCCCGACCCTCTGATAAGCGTTCAGTAGCCCTCTGACAATCACCTGGTAGCCCTCACTGAAATAAAGACCTTGGAGGAACATAAACAGCCCGCTCAGCAATGCCCAGCCATATCCACTGGAATGCATGAGCATGAGGGGATAGGCAATGTTTGCAACACCAGTGTCTGATCTACCTATAGAAAACCATCCAGAGGCTGACACAAGGCTGATACCGCACCCCACCTCTCCCGACTCCTTGTCACCGCAAAGACACAACAACACGGACACTGCTGGAATGACTGTGGAAAGCGAACTACCTCAGCAGTCAAATGGAGACTATGAACATGTGGAAGCGAAACCAACACCCTACCCCACTTTGCTGAATTCTCATCACCATCTCCACCCCAGCATATGACATTTCATGCAGGAATGCAGAGACTGATGCCAGTTAGCCAGGAAGCTTTTTATTAGCCCAAGACCATCAGCAGATCCCCTGCCAACTGACAGACTGTGTTATACTAGCCCGAGACCTCCAACTGTTTTCCCAATTTCCTCCTCCCCATTTAGAAGGATCTCTTCAGCAGTCATATTCTCAGCCAGCACATAACAC
Source organism: Alosa pseudoharengus (assembly GCF_046254945.1). NCBI lineage: Eukaryota > Metazoa > Chordata > Actinopteri > Clupeiformes > Clupeidae > Alosa > Alosa pseudoharengus. The sequence goes on along the minus strand of NW_027468680.1, from coordinate 19,032,114 downwards.
GGAATGTGCAGTGGGAAATACTGACAGTAACAGCAGGGAACAAATCACTAACTCTGACTGCAATATGGTTGTTTGATATTTCCGGGATCCCTGCAATAGAAATGGTACTGACAGTAGTTTTCAGAACATGCCGGGACCCAGTAGACCCATGACATTCTCTATTCCTGTATTGATTAGCAATAGAAGGAGTCAAGAGCATTAAGCTTGCTGGTTAAACCAGTTAAATCTACTACCTGTACCAAAACAACTACAAAACAACCTTGAATTTCCCCTTGGGGATCAATCTATCTATCTAAATTCCTCCACAGTCTATATTAACCCAACACTTATCAAAAAAAAAAAAAAAAAAAACAATCCATTAAAATTCAAGACAGTTAAGGACAAACAGAAAGCACCATGGAAACAAAGGTTACAATTCTAAAAAGAGAATGTAGGAAGGCCGACTGAAAATGGCGAAGATACAAACTTTAGATCCATTATGAAATCCATAAAGACATGTACAGTATATATGCATGTATGCCATAATTCTATATGCAAAGACAGTCTTTCTTCTCAAATATAACCCCCCCCCCACACACACACACACACACACATACACACACAATTAGCACCTGAACTTCTCTCAACTAATAAATGACTTTGCATATTTTTGGAATTTGGAATTTCCAACTTCAAGGGAAGGGAAACTTAACTTGATTGCAGAGTTTAGTTTGATATACTATAAAACTCTTCAACAGAACCTCAACTCTTCCACATGTGGCTTACACACTCTACCTGACAGTTTTTTTAATCTGTTCTTTACCTCATAGCAGCAGAAGTACTTCACATTGCAAATGTATCATTACTGTCTGGCACATTTCCTCAGTCCCTGAAACAGCTGTTGTAAAGCCCCTTCTTAAGAAGAATAACTTGGATTCCACCATGCTTAACAACTACAGGCCCATATCCAATCTACCTTTTATTGGCAAAATTATTGAAAAAATAGTCTATAATCAACTAACCACCTTCCTAACATCAAATTGGTGTTTTGATTACTTTCAGTCAGGTTTTCTGGCAAATCACAGCACTGAAATAGCTCTTTTAAAAGTTTTAAATGACATATGCCTCAATACAAATAAGGCAAAACATAAGTCCCACTGTAGTGTTATTGGACCTTAGTGCAGCCTTTGACGCTGTTGATCACAATATAAATTACCACACAGACTAGAGCACTGAGTTGGATGTTCAGATAGTCATCAATTGGGTCAAATCATATCTACAAGAAAGGAGTTCGTTTTTTTGCCATCATTCTTTTTACTGTTTATGCCAAAACATGAGAATCTGTGTGAGTTTCATATGAAGCATAAGGTTAAGTTGTTGGCTGTGTTCCAGTAATGTGTTATTTTGCACTTTGTCTTTTAATCATTCTATGTTTTTCTATACTTTTATTTGCTATTACAGTTTGCTTTTGTTTATTTAAAGCACATTAAATGACCTTTATGTATGAAATGCGCTATATAAATAAACTTGACTTGAGTTGAGTTGACATAGTGTGTCAAAGCCCTGTATCTTGCATCTCATTAAAGGACACGATGATACTGCATGCTAATTAGTTTAGAGGCAACACCTCCTCTTGCCATTGTTCACTGACAATTCTAATCTTGATGAAATATGCAACACCTTTTAATTCTGCTAACAGCCAGAAAAAAAAAAACATGTCCACTTCTCCCCTTCCTCCCTCCCTTTCCCACTTCCTCTTTGCTCATTGTTTGGGTTTGACCGACATCCTAGAGGCCCTATCCCTGAGACTCAGTAACAAGGGGAAATGTTTCAGTAATTCTGCTGAATTTATTTCAAAGGCCTGTCTTAAGGGTAGCAAGCCATATGTCCAAATTAAGATGTGCTTCTGAACACATTTGAAAAAAAAAAAAAAAAAATGAATTTCAAAATCTGCATGTGTTTTCTCATCACCACTTCCCAGGATTATGAGCCATGTTCATGTGCTATGGAGTGTCAGTAAGAATCACTGTGCCATTGGCCTCATTTATTATCTGATAATGGGGTCGGGCTATCCTGATGAAGTTAAATAATTTGGCTCACTGGAACAGGAGCTGTAGCCTCTTTCTCAATGACCTGGAATGAGCCCTCTGAATACGTGTGTACGTATGACCTGTTTGTGGTGGTAGGTGGGAAAGATGGATGTTGAGTGAAGAACGTGTATTGTGTGTCTCGACACAACAGAGCTGAACCACAGTGGTAAGTAGGATCACACTCTTTCACTTTTGGACTTTGCCCCTAACCAACTTCAGACAGGCATAGTCACTAGATTCAATTGAAGATAGTCAAGAAATTTAATTAATTGCTCAGCTCTCCACCCTTCATGTTTCCATGCTATATACTGTAGAGTAATAAAAAATACCATAATTCCAAAAACAAACACATTAATGCTCTCAAATTTAACTAACCTCAACACAACTCAGCATGTCATCACTGGCACACAGGTTTGTAAGCTATACGTTTGGGTCTAGGGTTGCCTGTATCCGATGAAACACATCACTCAATTATTTACACACTGCCTGGGTATCGCATGTGTCATCCTCATTATCATGCCAGCATTGTTCCCACTGGCAACAAGTGGGCTGCAATGTTTCATAATGAGGACAAGGTTCCAAACATAATGCTAAAATACTATTTTAAAAATGCTTTTTAAACATTTGCCAATTACATTGTACGTTTTTTTTTTCACACTGAATAGTACTGTAGCTGACCTGAGAGTAAAAACTGAGAATTGAGACTGCTTGACTCATGTAACATTTTTAAATATCCATGCAATGTGTGAGCCTGTAAGCCAGATGGCATGACCTATATATATTCATTTGGAAACTTATGTTGCACATTAATGGTTGGTCTTGCTGGTTAATGGCTTGGTTTAAAACCCTTAAAAATGTAAAACATGGCATTCTCGTGGTTAAAATTGGAATGTTGTATAACTGTAGGCTAATTCTCATACCAAATTGATTCAGTAAGTTTGCCTCTATTTTGAGAAATATGGATTAGTAGTCATGTGACATTCCTTCAGTAAATACAAGCAAGGCATTAATTTTAGCAGAACTCCCTTAAGATTAACCCCATGTTCCTGGTGTTCTTCTTTATACAAGCTGCATCTGCAGCCTTACATGGCAGACCAGCTGAGAGACCTCTCTTTTAATCACCCAGCTGATTCCCCTGGTGAGCTGTGAGCCGGGGTTGTGTCCTTCAGCTGCTCCACTTCCCAGAGTGGTCACACCATCAGCACCTTGCTGTCGCCAAGCCCTCAGTGTAACACCACAGCTCCATGTGTGGTTAAAATCAGCACCAGGAGACATTCTTATGTTCTCATCTCTCCAGCTCACACACACCGAACACCCAATCGTAACAGTTATACAATCCCCTGCTCTTCGTGTAAGTAATGACTCAATGCAGTCCAGTTTTATTTGCATAGCACCTTAACCAGGAGGTGTTGTTACCTAGACAATTCACAGAGGCCATGCCAAAAGGATCTCAAGAGTTAAAGTGGAAAGGAGTCTTACAAGTCATTTTAGTTCTAATCATTTAATTGTAGCTGGCATATTGTGTTATCGGTTGTCATAATTTACACAAATGTATTTTCACAAAGAAAGACTAATGCTAACAGATACAAAATCAGACATAGTTGTATGGTCATGATGACAACAGTGATCCTCACTGGGGATTTTCCTACTCCTATCAAAATCATTATGTGGCAGCTGAGCAACAATAATAAATATGAATGAGCCTGCAACCAAGCCTTTCAGAGTGACACCTTTTGCAATGTCTTCCAGGTTGGGCCTCGGCAGGACCTGATACCCCAGGCCTGCAACTCAATCCCTGTGGGTCTGAAAGGCCTGTCATGGCAGCAGACGTGAGCCTGATCCGGTCGAGGTCCACTGCCTCAGTGGGGCACCACCTGACTGCGGTGTTGGGTGTCGGCCTGCCACACTGGTGCATTTTGAGTTTCTCTGAGGCTCGTTTGCCAGCGGTGGCACCGTTCTCCTTTTCAGGCAGCACACAATAGGCTGGAATTCAGTCAGCTGTTTTGCTGCCAAGCCTATTGAGAAATGATGCTATTTGGGGGCAGAAACTGCCTGATGAAATTCCAGGCTGACCTCATCTACAACTATGACTCAGAGGTCCAGCCCATAACAGTGCACAGAGCTGTGAGTTACACAAACATGAAAGTGACTACCAAAACCTGTTTTCACAACAACAACAACAACAAAAAACACACAATCTTGACAAAAATCTCCAATAATTTGTCTGACATTAATGAAGGAACCCATCAACTCTCTTCTTGTAGAAATAATTAGCAATACGTTTATGATTTCATCACATTTCATTTCAGCTCAAAATTAGAAGTCAGGGAACACAATAATGTTGCATTTTGAGGCCTACTGAATGCCCAGTATGGCCTCCTATCTTCAATATTTTTACACACTTGATTGGGGAATCGGCCGTTGGGTGTTACTGCAGGAGCAATCTACAACACAGATGCTGAGGTCTGTGTGTTTGGCTGCTGTCCAGGGTGCTGAACGGGCTACTGGCTGGCTTTTGGTATGAATACTCTGCAGGGCAGTGCTAACAACTATTGCATCTATTGTGCAACTACTTCATAGCCGTATGCCACCAGAAAAGCATAACTAGTCCCCCAATCATTGTCTTTCTGGTTAGCCTGCTCTTCTCATTTTAACATAAGAACATTCATCACTGTCTCCAGGAGAGCTTTGCATGCTTTCTTTGAAATGGGAATCAGTGTCCTGCTAACTTTTCTTTGAATAACAACAGGGCTCCACCTCTAGATGGAGCAATCTGCTATCTGCAAGCTGCATCTTCCTAACAAGGATGAGGAGAGTACTCCATATTGCAAGTCGACATATCAAGTTATAGTGAATTTATAATATAAATTTATAATACTTAGTTGCATTTGTGCAAGAAAATTCTTAGCGAACTTTTGTGTCACTATTTTATTTTTGTTCTTATCACACATTACATGTGGAAATAACAAAATAAGCGTGATTAGTAACATTTGGTGTTTTACAATAGAGAAAGAGCATGGAATGGTCTTGCAATGAGCCTAGACAGACAACCCAGGTAATGAAGGTGTTTTAGACAGCATCAGACCTCCCCTCATGTTGCTTCTCAGGTTCTTCACTCGTTTTGTTCCTCAAGACTGCTCTGTTATCATGATCTTTCGGTCTAAGACCGAAACGTTGTAATTTCTAATAAATAATTGCTTGCGGAATGGTCAGTGTGCAGGATTCTTTCTAAGTTCTTGATCTGTGACCTTTGGTCATATCCAACGCACCTTCCCGACTTAAGAGCTGTGCAAAAAGCCTTCTTAGGAGCATGTCAGAAAGGCTGAAATGACAAAGCAGCAGAAAGCCCCTAAGAAGGCAGAAAAGGGAAAAAAAAGCTGAGAAGAAAGCGCTGAGCAAGGCTGAGAAAAGGAGAGCAAAGAATGAAGAAAAAAATAGAGAACATGGATGATGAATTCCAGGACAACAGTCCTAAAATAATTATGCTGATAATACGTTTGCCTTGACGTGTACAGAAAAGTCAGCAATGGGTTCAGTCCAGCATTCCCAACAATTTAATGGGTAATCTACATTGCACATTCCTGCAAAGTTCAGTGAAATCCATCATTAAGGAATGTATGGACTATGGCAAATGTCCAAATCTGCCTAGAGCAGGCCATCACCATAAACTGAGTGACTGTTCAACAAGAATAATGGTGGGGGAGTCCACAAAATCACCTAAACTCTGAAGAAGCAGCTGAGATGGGAGAAACTATGCATACAGCAACTTTTGTCCAAGTTCTTCACCAGTCAAAGCTCTATGGGTGAGTGGCAAAGCTCTTATTAAATCTTGACTAAATTTCGCCCAAAGACATGTGGGAGACTCCAAGGTCAAATGGAAGAAGGTTTGTTGGTCTGATGACACCAAAATTGAGCTTTTTGGCTATCAGACTAGAAGCTATTTTTGGCGGACACCAAACTTTGACATTAATGTGGGTATTTTTGTAAATTATTGTAAAAAAAGATCAAATTAAATTTATCAAGATTCAATTTATCAAAGCAATAAAAAGGGAAATATCCAAGGGGGGTGAATACTTTTTATAGGCACTGTACATTTCTAAACTGGTGCTATAGTTCTATAGTTGTGTGTTGTCTGGGGTGAGTCATTGATTGTGGTCTAGACATAGGCCTAACCTAAACTAGTCACCTTTAGAACCTAGACATTATTAAGACTGTTCCAGCGCATGCGAGGTACACTGCTATGATGAAGTCAATAAAGCCAATGTTTTTGCCATCCACTGCACGGTTCAATGTTATTACTAAGTGTGGACATTTTGCCAATGCCTCTGCTCTGCTTGGGCCGAATCCTGCGTGTTCTTTGTGCAGCTGCTATTCTTGTAATAATGATTTAGGCTATTATCTTACTTGAGATGAAAAAAGCAGCGCCACAAAAGTTATTGCAGTCTAAGTGATCTCATTTCTTGGGTATTCAGTATTCCTTTGCTCTATTCTTCTAGTATTTGGGTCTCCTTCCAGAGGTTTTGACTTGGGAGATTGGATATGACGCTTGCAGCTAGAGCTAGAGTAAGATTCTGCGAACAGCTGTTCGGTATGGCTGCAGAAGCTGGCAAGAGCAATGGTGTAAAGGGCTGTGTGTTGGTTGCTGTCCATGGTGCTGACTAGCTGCTTGTGTGGTATGGTCATTCACTACCTCCTAAGCTGTTAGGCCTACACCAACATAGCGCCACAATTATTGTATGTACAGTAGGGCTATTTGCCTATGCCATATCCTGTGTAGCTTACAATTTACTCAGTGGACATGAGCTAGGCTAGGCCTACTGATTTTATGTGAAATTTGTTGTGTGGCTCACTTTCCAGTTAGGCTAGGCTATACCATACCTTTGTGTGCAACAAATCAGCGTGGCTGCCAGCGTTTTGATTTGTAAAATTAAATAAACTTTGAATGAAATTACAGTATGATAATTTTAGCAGTTTAGTGTGGTACTTAAAGGCGCAGTCAGGGATTTTATGCGATTTCAAGCATAATGTTTGTCACATTCAGCAATCATCTCATCACGACGGTTTGAATACCATTGGCTGGTGTAAGGCCCGTCTTTTGCCCAAATCTTATGCATTTCTAAAGAATGCCCTTTTGCATTCAATTTACATTTGTGGATGCCAGTGTTTGATCTGTGTTGTCTTAGCTGGCCATGGCCAAAGATCCCCAACACCCGCTCATGCATAAAGTGTGACCATTTGTTCCTTGTTCTGGCCCCACTACTGAGAGATAGCTCAGTCCTGGGCCTACTTGATGTCTTGTGGTGAGATAGGCCAACCTCATTATCATACAGTATTGCTCTGTAAATATGTGTTGTGAATAATACATTCATGTTTGGTCTTGAATTAATACTTGTAATGTGGGCAACAGTCTGATTATGGTTTTGGTACAATTGAATGTATCTGTTCATAATTGTAGATTAAGAATTAAGCTGTAGCATAAAGTTATGATATCCACCTGGGCCACACCCATCCACCTCAGACAACAAAGGCTCTGATGAGTCGGGGGTGGCCCAAGTGAATGATAAAAGTGGAGGCTCTGGTCCTCCAGTGGTCTCTTCTCTTCTTCTCTCTCTTCTCTTCTCTTCTCTTCCTCTCGGCTCTCTCTGCTCTGCTCTGCTTTTCTGTCTTCTTTCCCATCTTGGGGCTCTTCCTCTCTCTCCCTCTTCATCTCCCTCCCTCTCCCCCTCTTCCCCTCTCTCTCTGTCTCCCTTTGTCTTTCTCTCTCTCTCTTTCTCTCTCCCCCTCTCTCTATCTCTGGGTTTGTATTGTTTTATCTGGTGTATCAGTTATCTCTAACTTGTCAAGTTTACCTCTGTGAATTGGTTAAGTTTTCTTTGTTACCATTTGCTACTTTGTTACAGTAGACCATGTGAGTTTTCTTGTACATTCAACTGAAGTGATATTGGTTACATTTACCTTTAAGACTTAATGCCTATTAAATTGTTCATTTGCCTACCAATAGTATATCTTCAATTCCCGTAGTGTGCCATGCCATTCTCCTCCATAGCTGATAAGATAGTTACTTGGTAATTGATTGGTGATACAAATTATTGATAAAATGGAGTCAGATCAACGAGTATGTAATAACATCATTGCCATTTAACTCTTCACCCTACTTGTCCACACAAGCTCCTTTAAGTGATGATATAGCTCGACGTCTCTATGTTTCCGAGGCTATATATATATATCATTTCTGAAGGCGTTCTTCTTACACTGGTATACAGTGTACGTCCTATTGTAGATTTTTTAGTTTTCTTTTTAATGTGCCTAAATCCAGGGTAAACAAGAAGTTCTGCCAAGAAGTGTAAATGGTAAAACAGACAAGAATCTTAAATGGTAAAAAAGATCTGAGAGGGTAACAATAGTCCACTGTTATTATATGAATTCTTCCAGATCTACAACATGTTTCCTGGAATTCTTGACCGGCTTCCTGGAAAGCACAGAGAGAGTGTTAGTGATTGTACATGAACCCATGATTAGCACACATTACCACTAGAGGGCCTCAACTGCTCATTTGAAACATGTCGGCTGGATAACTGAAACTGGGGTATCTGGCAAGCATACACTGCTTATATGGTATTGACTAAACTTGACTATTGACTTTACGTTTATTTTCAGTTAAAAGACCTGTCCAAGAGTTCCATTACGACATCTTGGTAGGCAGTGTGTGGAACCTGTTTTCAGCTGAGCTGGGACTGAAAGAACCTCAACCTTGAGACAAATGTTACTGATGATGATGAAATACCCACATGTCCAAGGTCAGAACCAAACTAACTTCACTCTACCGACAGTTTTTTACTCTTTTTACTGTTTCCATGTTAAAATATAATAAAACACTAAATGATCTTCCAATCACTATGAAAATAATAATAAAATGTGGCAGTGGCAAGACGGTGACTGCTCCCGATGTGCAAGGTGGTGCCTTGCATAGGTGCCTCGGTCATCTGTGTATGAATGTGTGTGAGAATGTGAGTGCACCTTGAGTGCTCAGAGGAGTAGAATAGCGTTATATAAATGCAGTCCCATTTACCATTACTATTTACCATGCAGGCCTATATTTGAAAAATTTATCTATTTCATATTTTCATATTATATATCAATTGAATTTGAAAATGTTTAATTCATACATGTGTATGGTTACTCACTCTCCTTCCATGAGTTTATTATTGACTGTCATTTACACATTGGCTATATCACTTGTCTTCCTGGAGTCTAATTCAGACCATATTTGAAGTCAGTTGATCAGCTACAAGCACCTAGTTAATTTATTGTAACAGAAAACCCTTATAATGAAATATAATACAATTTATAGATTAATCACGAGTAAAATTAACCTATAAATCATATCATATTTAAGTATTTAGGGAATTTAAAAGGCTGGATACATATGTCAAAAATGCTATTATAGCAGCTGTCACAACCATTGAGGGTCTGTTCTGAGTGTATGACAGATATGGCAGGAAGTCTGGCTCTGGTTTGGATGTCTGGGAAATTAACTATGGCCCTATTGACTTGGATTTGAAATTGGGTGGAGTGGGGGCTGTCTCCCTGTAGCACAAATACTCAATAACTACAGTTACAGTAATTCACTCAGTTACAGTAGTTCACTCAGTTACAGTAATTCACTCAGGTTAGATTGAGGTGGAGCAATAATACACTTACAAAAGTGCCATCTCAACGGCACTTTTTAATATTATACTGTGTTATATTATATAATTGTTTCTCACAACAGGTTGTGTCCTTATATGTTCTTCAGTATTGAGTAAAACCTTGTTCATTTACATTGTAATTATACAGTAAATGTCCCTGCTGTGTTCAGTTGTTTCATACAAAATAATTATGCTCTTCCTGAATAAAGGGGATAGGCTGAAAACAGATCACATGGTGTATTGAACAGTAATGGAGGACATGGGCTACTCTCCTCGGTGTACAGCTGTGCCCTGCCTGCACGCTGCAGTTGCCGAGCAACCATTAAATGTCTCGGCTAAAAATTCCCCTGCATCAGCTTTTTCATCCTGTGTGTGTATACTGTATGTGCATAGGTATGTATTTAGTGTCTGTGTGTGTGTGTGTGTGTGTGTGTGTGTGTGTGTGTGTGTGTGTGTGTGTGTGTGTGTGTGTGCGTGTGCGTGTGCATGTGAGTGTGTGTGTACGTACGTGCGTCAAGCATAAGCACGTGAGTCATCTTTGTGCACGCGCCTCTGTGCATGTCTGTGTGTGTGCGTGTATATACATTCATGTGTCTGTATGCAGATGCACATCTACATGCCTGCGCATGTGTGCAGTCTCTATGTGTGCAGCATTCTGTCTGTATGCATGACCGCGCATGTGTGTGTGTGTGTGTGTGTGTGTGTGGGTGTCTATATGCAGGTTATGTTTTTGCATGAGAGTACACGTGAGAGCGAGGCAGAGCCTCCATGTGACGCAGAGAGAGCAGCCTCTGCAGCCCAAGGCTCTGAGCACTGCTGAACACTGCTGCTGCTGCAGGCTTGATCATTTGGGTTAAGGAGCTTCACCTCCACCCATATTCAGTGCTGCAGCTCAAGCCCGTAACCCGCAAAAGAAGCAGCTCTGTCCGCTTTTACAGACCTGATTAAATGCAGCTAAGGAGCACTAAACCTCTTAGCCCACCCTGGCACTCCCATATCTTATCTCCTCTTTCACCATCCTCCTCTCCCTTTCTCAGTCTTTATCTCTGGTTTGTCCCTCTTTCAATTTGTATCTCTGTTTGGTCACCCTCTCTCTCTCTTTCTCTCTCTCTCTCTCTCTCTCTGACTCTTTTTTTCTCCCTGGCACTGTGTGTGGCGTAGCTGATCTGGAGCTGAAAGAGTCAGCTGCTCTCTCATTTTTCCTTCTCTCCCTGAAGGGTTTTCCTTTCTCTCTCTCTCTCTCTCTCTTTTGCATTCTCTCTCTCCCTCTCTCTCTTGTTCTGAGATGCGCAGATGAGCTGTTAACTGAAGCGAAAAGAGAGCAGCAGCAGTAGCGGCAGCAGCAGCAGTGTAAGCAGTAATAGAATTGGCTGTGGCAGTGGCACAGAGAACGGGGCTATCGCCGCTGATCCACCCGAGGGATTCTGTGCTGTCTTCCCAGTGCAAACAGAGCTCAGGAGAGCGGGCACTGTAGAGCGGGCACGGTCGTTTGTGCATCCACCATGCCAGCGTCCTGTGCCAGCCTGCCAGCACCCATGAAGCGGACTGTTTGTTCCCCTGATCTCTCCCTCATCAAGGATGAGATAGAAGAGGGGATTGGCGAAAAAGACAAGAAGAGGAGAGGTGAGTAGCCTGATGGCTTTTTTTTTTGGGGGGGGGGGGTACATTTCTGCAGGGTTGGTGCTGTAGCCTCTATTACCACAATAGACAAAGCCTCTTCCTCCAGGTCCCACATCAGAATGACTTCCCTGTCACTTGATTCCCTCCAGGGTTGTCTTCTCTATTGTTGACAGCTGATGGTGCTCTGGAATTTCAATGTAGTGTTTATCAAAACTGACTGCTATAAATACAGTGAGTACTGGTCACACTGTGCACTGGTGATATATTCACTGTAAAGGCAGTGCTTAGGTGGGTTTCCTCCACCATTTTGTGCCCAAGAAGTGAGTTGCTGGACTGGAGTGGGCGTGTGTCGCCTTGACCAGAGGTGCCGGCTGGGACTTGTGATGCTGGTGACTGATGCCCCTGCTTGTCTTGTTTTGTTTGCCGCTTGATTGTGATCTCCATGAGGACAGGCAGTCAGGCGCTGGGGAAGGCTGTTCTTCGCGGCAAGCGTTTGAGGAGCACAAGTGTCCTCTCTGTTCTCTCTCACCCCGGGGGGGTCTCTTAAGAAGCGCGGTGCATCAGCATTGGTCACAAGCTGTGTTTGGAGTGTGTCTGCTGCTTTGCGGTTCAGGACAGGGTCGTTGGTGGTGGGCAATAATGTCAGAGTGAGTGGTTCACGGGGAATTACACAAATTTATGACCCACGTGTTGTGAAAATCTTGTGTATTGATTTCAGCTGGAGGACTGGTTGGTTGAGTTCTATTTAGAGATAGATTTAATATATTTAATCAGTTTGCCCACTTTCAACTACAGTATACACACAACAACAACTTGCTGCATATAACAGTATGTGTTTTTTTTTAAAAAACAAAAAAATAAGCCAACCTGGGGAATGTAGCTTATTTGCCGTTTACACCAGAGTTAGGAGGATACATACCTTCTTTTTGTGTGTGTAATAACCCAGTCTGGTGCACCATTAGCTTAGCTTTGCATAATTTACTGGAAGTGGGTTACACCAATCTCCCTTTTAGCCCTTAGAGATATTCTTGGGGAGAATAAATAGCTATAAATATAGCTTACCGGTAAATATAGCTGCAGACGTGTATGTTTTGTTGTCAAAGTAAAAAAATAATTAGTTATAATAATTAAATGTTTTTGCAAGAATAATATCTTTAAAATCCATGTGCTCGTAGGGTTTGTGTTACCTATAGAGAATCGCTTGTTTTCACATAAATCACATATGCTTATTAAAGACAATGGTATGGTTATTGTTATTTTCTCCAAACTGAATGCAGAATAAGGTGCTCCAACATTTCAATACTCCCACTGAGATACATGCAGATGCATTGTGCTGTAACAGGTTTCAAAGTAAATTTTGTCAGTTTATTTGCTTGCTTCTTTGTGAAAGTTCACCGGCTCCTTCAAATATTTCAGGATCTGGGTCTGGGATGGACTCAAAGCCAAAACCAGCAAGAAAAAGAGTTGAACAACCACATATTCAGAACAAGACCAAAGATGCAGCAGGTATGATAGACTTTTCTTTGGGAGTTACACATACATATATCACACCATTGAATCCAACCATAAGACATTGAGACCACACAATGATTCTAGAATACAATGATTCTGACTTTAGAAAGAGATACAAGTACATTCATTGATTTGTACATTAGCTAAACATGGGTGACTGAACCCAAACAAAATTCTCCTCTCTGTGTAGAACACGCTCTGAAGGTTGATGAGAGACTGCGTCTGGCCCGAGAGCGCAGGGAGCAACAGCAGAAGCAACTTGGTAAGACCAACACAAAAATCAGACCAGCTTTTAACTGTGCACCTGAAACTGTGACTGTTGAAGTTGGGGACCACAAAGGCCACTCACATGGGCCTTGTTGGTTCTGACTGTTTGAGGTTTCCTGATTCCTTCACGCAGCCTCGCGGGAGCAGGGGTGGCTGGCCAGGGAGGAGCGCGCCAAACGCCACTATGAGAAGCACCTGGAGGAGCGCCGGCGGAGGCTGGAGGAGCAGAGGGTGAAGGAGGAGAGGAGGAGGATGGCTGTGGAGGAGAAGAGGAGGCAGAGGCTCAATGAGGAGAGGGTGAGATGTCATTTGGATTTGCTTTTGTCCTCCACAGGATGTAGGGTGCTAGCTGAGCCATTGCTGGACAGACAGATGTATAGAGACATGGGTAGATGAATGGTGGTGAATCAATTATCAACTGAGGAGTGCATTTATATGTGTATTAAGCTCTGATATTAAGTACTTAAGAAGTACTTTGACTGATGTCTCATATCCATGCAGGAGCGCTATGAGCAGGTGGTGAAGAGGACCATGGAGAAGAGCCAAAAGGCCAAGCAAAGACTCAGCCAGCTCTCCAGACGAGCAAAACTCAATGCCAACAAGGGTAAAAAAGCAATGGGACGACTTCACTAATACATACATGAACACACAATTAGAATGAGACAGTACTGAACACACACACACAAAACTACAATACTCAACACACATACTAAAATTCCAAAAACTGTTCTGCTTCATCACAACTAACCCTTACTCTACAAGCTTTTGCTACTGAATTGATAGAATGCATACGATGCCCTGAGTTCTTCTAATCTTCAGCTTTTCCTTTCCCCTCTGCTCTGAATCTTACGTGTGTGCACTTCTGGGTATATGCTGTCCTCTCCTGTCGTCTTCTCTGCCCTGTGCATGTGCTGCTGCTCTGTGTTAGCTCCCCGCTGTCGGCCTCTGACTGAGTGGGAAAAGGACCTGGTCAGGCGCCTGCAGACCCCCACCATTGCCCAGCTGGCACGCAGCAGGAGTGTGGGCGCGTCAGTAGCAGACGCAGGTACCAGTCGTGCCCTCTCCAGTCTCCTTTTGCTTATGCCTCTCTCCTTTGTCAAGCCCTCAGCCTCCTGTTACCCCCCCCCCCCACACACACACACACACACAGACCATTGTTTCCAGAGGCCACTTTGATGCAGCAATATTGACTGTGTAGAGAATAGATAATAGATATCAGCTAATAGCCTGCTCGTGTCTAACAAAGGGCTCTTCTCTCTTCCTACTCTTTCCCTTTCTCATCCTGCGGTTTTCTTGTCCTGTCAATGTCTCATGTGCATCCTCATCCTGTCCATTTTGCTTCTTCTCCTCTAACTTCCAACAACACACAAACATACATATGCCTCACTAAATATGAACACTGATTTTTTTCCCCCTCATTAATTCACAAACACACATGCAATGCTCTTTTACTGCTAAATGAACTGATATACCATCCATTCCTGCATATGCATCAATCCAACAATGAAAACATTCAGTTCTTCATTGTTGTCGTCGTTCAGCCTCATGTCACCAGGTGCGCTCCAGCTCTGCTCATAAGGTGGAGTCATCCGATGCCAACACCCTCCGCAAAACACCAGCAATTAAACCCCATAACGTTACACATCGTAAAACCACAAAGCCAGAACAGGTGAGCATTACCCCTCCCTCTCTTGTTCTGATGCACAGATACTGCTGTGCTGTCGCTTGCTTTAATAGCCTTCCCACTTACCTCATTATCTGGTGTGATGTTCATTTGTCTGACAGTGCAAACAGAAATTAGTGAGCCCAGTTCAGAAGAGAAATTCCCCGAAGAATCTGAAGACTCAGATTCAGGCTGTCTCAGCAGTGAGACCGAGTCCACCCCCAGATCCCCCACCTGACAGGTATAAACATCACTGTTCTCAGATCATATACAAAAACATAACTGAATTCAAAGCTTTGTCAGAGTCTCTATTGAGTATCTGTATCTTTAGTTACATGCATTTAGTTACAGATATGTCTTGACCTTTGCATTGGAGATACATATCAGTTTAGAAGATTTTAGAAGGTTTTATCCCTGCTTCATGAAATTGTCCTGTTTGATAGGCCTGTTATCCGTGCGGTGAGCAGACGTCCTGCTCCACAGCTGGAGGGGCTTCTTCCACCCCTTCCAGAGGAGGACCCAGACCCTGGACCCCAATGTGACACACCACCACGGGATGGAGCTCCTGTTGGTGGAGACATTGTGGATGGAGTCCCACAGCAACAGCGGATGGAAGAGGGCCATCTAGACACGCCGCCTTCTAGCCCAAACAAGTGTCCAGCACCTACTGTCCAACTCGGTTGTGGCAGCCAAAGTGGTACATTAATTTTCTATTGTTCTTCAGATGGGTGTAACTACAGCTACAGTATGTCACAGTCTGGTAAAAGCATCTTGTCTAAAACAATGTGGATGCCTGTGTTAACGTTGCTCCAAACATGTTGCTGTAATAATATCAAAACAGATCCAAAAATGTGATTTAAAAAAAAAAACTTTTAGACTAATTGAATATCTCTTCTCCCTTTCCAGTCCAGCCTCCTCCAGCAGCCTCGTCCAATTGCAGCCGGTCCTCAGCGGGCACCACTGATCCAGAGGAGGCCTCGCGGATGCTGGCAGAGAAGCGCAGACAGGCCCGCCAGCAGAGGGAGGAGAAGAGGAGGGAGCAGTGTGAGAGGTGAGAGGTCACAAGGGGATGGATAGAATCAAGCGAAGAGGCAGATAAGATTGTGAAGTACAGAGTGCCAGTGGCAGAACAAAGTACTTGGCTTGATACTCTTGGTTTGGATTTTGATTGATTGCCTTTGATTGATTGATTGTTTGTGTGTGTGTGTGTGTGTGTGTGTGTGTGTGTGTGTGTGTGTGTGTGTGTGTGTGTGTGTGTGTGTGTGTGTGTGTGTGTGCGTGTGTGTGTGTGCGTGTGTGTGTGTGTGTGTGTGTGTGCGTGTGTGTGTTTCTTGGTGGATTGGTGTGTGTAGGCAGGCACAGGAGGAGTTGGCACGTAGGCAGGCAGAGGAGAATGCACGCCTACAGGCTGAAGCCCACCTGCGATTGGAGGAGGAGAGAAAGAGGGAGGAGAACGAGCGAAAACAGATGGAGGAGAAGAAACGGAGGGAGGAGGAGCAGAAACAGATTGAGGAGGAAAATGCCCGCCGGCTGCAGAGACAAGTAAGAGGATGACAAAACAAAACTAGTGCCACACTTCAATGCCAATGTAGTTTCAATCCTCATTTTTTTAAAGAGAAAGCCTCATGAATTAAAAACCAAAGTTCATGTCAAAATCTCCATTATGAAATCCAGTTTTAGAGTACAGAAGAATCAACTATACTAGATAAGACAGCGAAAATAGACTCTCTGGATTCAAAGTGTAAAAACATAAAGAACCCATACTGCATCTCTTTAGCATGTAACATTACTTATGATCTACTATCACTGAGGATACATGCAGCAGCTAATAAGTAAGATGTTGCCCAATAGTTGATCATTACTGTCCGGAAATTCATATTTCCGGAATATATGGCAGTGTTTCCCATACATTGACTTATTTGTGGTGGCCCACCACAATATCAACATTGACCACCACACAATGATTTTCCAGTTTGTACTATTTCAATTGGATGGAATTCTTTCATTGTAGAGCTACATGTATGTGAATCTTTGTAAAGCCTCTCCTTGTTTCTCTGTCTCTCAACGAACCTACATGCATGTTTAAAGACAACATTAACAATCCTGCGAGGCATAGAAGATGACTAGAAGGCTAAATTGTGCTTAAATCTGGTTAGCATCATAACCCCGCTGCGCTAATTTGTTAAAAACATTTGCATTCAAGTTATTTCTGCAAACCTACCACCACAAATATAATTAAATTCTGTGGGAAACACTGTATGGCCATTGAGAACTACTCTTAATCAGGAAGGAGGGAGAGATAAAACCGTTCCTTATAAATCATTCAGTCTTCTTGAACACAGTTGAGATCAAGGTTGCATAATCTCCCAAAAGAGCACCTCTGTCTCCAATATGACACAATATTTTCATCTTTAGCCTAATCCTGTTCGCTGTATACTTACTGCTTCATTCTGAGAACCATCCCTCAACATGTTACAGGTTTATGGTTAGACACACAGGGGTAGACACAGCAGACAGACAAACTGAAAGTTAAGCTATTTCTTTTTTGATTCTGTCTCAGAGGGAGGAAGAGGAGGCCCGTCAGAAAGAGATGGAGCTGAAGCGACAAAGAGACCAGCATTTCCAAAAGGAAGAGGAAGCGCGCCAGGAGAGGAAAAAGGTACGACCATTTTATGGGCCATTTTTTGGGCCTACAGGGGAAGCAGACAAAGGGGTTTACTATATATACGCACCGAAAATCATTTTTAACCTCATCATCATACGAGACCTTTCTCAGGGTTGAAGTTCTACAGTGAGGACAAGAGAACCCTTATATATAATTAGTTCATGACATGGGTCATAACAGTATGTTAAATTGGTAATGTTTTTCACGCTCCATAATTCTCCAGTAATAAGAGTATTATTATATTCCACCCTCTTCATTCTATGGTTTAATGGCATATTTTAGTCATCAGACAAGTATGTTATAAGACTGTCACTAAAATGATCATAGCTAGTACTAAAAGTGTTAACTATTAGTCACAGTTCAGTAGTTCAAAATATTCCAAGGTGTTTTTTTTCTTTACAGTTCATTATGTAAAAAGTGGTGTTAAATGGCTACTTTTTCCTTTTCTCCTCAGCGTCTGGATGAGATTATGAAGAGAACAAGGAAAGCCGACTCTTCTGAGAGGGTAAAGGAATTTCTAGGAAGCCTGCATGAATGAGATCAAAAGCAATTCCTGTCCATATATATTTCACAACTCCTTCTTTGAACACAAAGCTCTAGGCTTTTAGCTTTGAGTCGTGCATGTTATATCATAGGACCAGCACATGCATCAGCAGGTATCCAAGATGCAATTCTTCAAGCTGCTCTGTACTGTATAGAAACCGGCACCTGCCAGCACTGCTGTGATAGAACCGCAGCCTAAAGAGAACACGGAACCCATGGAGAACCACAGAGAGGATGTGATCCTGCTGTCTGGCCCGAGCCAGCCCAACAAGCTGGACTTGGATCCCAGAGAGGACGTGGTTCCGTCAGTGACCTTCAAAGAGCGGCGTTCCTTGCGCACCCTCACAGGGTTGGACCACATACAGTCTCAGCAGAGAGCTGGTGAGTTTCACTCACATTCCTCTGCAAACTCACAAAGATTGGCCAAACTACATTTCTCTACAGAAAAGTGCTATATTTTTCACATGTCAGGAATTGTCCATTTGGAGCTTTTTCTATTGTTCCGTTTGTTATCTCAGTCAATTGCTATGATATTTGTCTCTTCCTTTCAACAGAGGTCATCTGAGCACTATACACCTGGACTAGAAGAGGTCTAAGAAAACCTTTCACATTTCCACCAAGGCTGATGCAGATAGCATTAAGACCTGCACTTCAAGACGGCACTTAAGAGATATTTCTCCAATATCACTTGACAGACCTTCTGGTCAGCTTTAGAGTACTAACGTTAGTTTAGTCCTCTTGGTGGACATAACTGCCATTCACAATATTTTCCGTAGAGGCCTAGATGATAGATTGCTTTATAAGATATCCTTTCTACATTTAACATGTTATTATATTTATGTAATATGTGCTTGAAGCTGTTGTGTGTCACCGTTCAGGATTTTACTTGCAATGCTGCTACTTCTGCCTTATCAGAACTAGACGTTTTGAGTTATTTTCTTCCTCAGTGCTGGCTTAAGCTTTATCCATGACCTCACTCACTTTAAGTGAGACTCCTATCACGTGTTGCTGCTGAATCATGTCAGTCCCCAATGAGATATATTTCTCCCCAATCTATCACCAAATATAGTCTCTGTATCACTGACTGTTGTACTTGATAAGTAGGAACGTTCCTGGCAGTCCTTTATGTTATCACTAAGCTACCTTCCCAACGACACGTGCCGTGAGTTTAGTTTATGCAATACTATCTAGTATAAGGACATTGATAATGACATGGTATGTATACTGTTATGGAAAATCTTTTATGAAACAGAATAAAAACTCTTTAAAACTGAAGTGTTATCTTTCTTTCAGCAATCTATCATGTGTGTGCCTAAATGTAAAGGGTAAAAAGAACTTTCAGGGACCCATGAAAAGTGTGTGAAGCTGTGATGTTGCACCTGAGATTCTGCTGAGTAGCAAATCTGCCAGGCCTACCATGTTAAGGCGGTTGCTTTATTAGACAGTTGAACAAAGATCAATTGGTGTTGCTGACAAAACTGTGTTGCAGAAATAGAAACATCCTATTATTATGTAGCCTAGAGCTTTCATCTTGCATTTAACAGTAATTTGTAAAAAAAAATGTATGGATTTTGAAAGTTAAGTAGGCCTAAGTTGTTAGATAAAATGTAGGCCTAGGTCTATTTCTGTACTCCCTAAATGCAGACCTAGGCTACTGGCCATACATCGTTTTCTGTTGTAGGCTAATGAATTAAATGAAATGAAAGGTGCATTTCAACTGAACTGAAAGCCGCAATTCTGTTTCTATGTTATTGTTATTTTCATCAGAGTGACAGCCTACTGGGTTTGTTTCATGTTTGCCCCATGCCCAGATCCTATCCACGGCCTCCCTTTCGTTACGCCCCACCCATATTTAAATCTGGTCGAGTTGTGCTACATGCTGCCAAGATCTTACTGATGTTGTTTGAGTGAAACCATCGCAACGGCCCAACTTGGCGTTGTTATTACTGCCACATAGCTAGCTTGGTAGAAGCTAAGGGAACAAGGGAAAGAGCCGAATTAACGCGTCACATTCTCAGGTATGTGTTACTTACATAACGTCCAGTAACGTTATATCTGATATCTTCCGTTATCTGCGATATGTATAAACTGATATGTTTTCCTCACTAGTTAGCGGTAAGCTACTTATCCTAATTTAGCCATCCTCAGCTAGCCACAGTTAGGATAGCCTAGCTAATTTGAAAGACACCGGCTAGCTAGCTAGCTAGAAAGGATCTGACCGCACTCCTCTAGGATAGTTTGTTATCCAAGGTGGTTAACCGTAAGTTAACGTTACTGTTTGCTAAAGTAAAAACATAATACACAATGTCGTTCATGTTGTAATATGCCGTATTAATAAAGTGGAGTGTATTGAGAAACGCTAACGTTAACAGTAAAGTTGGCTAACTTTCTTTCTCTACTAATGTCTGTACTAAAATGTCATCCCTGTTAAACCAATAACTTAACGTACAAAGAGGGCTTCTTTCTAGATATAACAGTTAGTTTTGACCAATGCAAGTGTGAAGACTAAACGTTACTCAGCCATGGACTCCTTTACCGTTATTTTCTGGGTAGCAATTATGTCAACTGTAAGTGCTATGCGTAATATCGGCTCTATGTTGGGCGGTATAATTGGCTTGTTACTCAGTCATAAGTTACGTGCTGTAATTAATGAAGTTGGTACCTGAAACAGGGATGATTACGTTATAGATAAGTAGTTGTTACAATCAAGTTAGCATATTTATATTTATTTCTTGTACACGTTTACTGTACAATTTCAGGACATACTCGAAAATATCTATGGTGGTGAAGATTCTTGGCTTTTGGTGCAGTATGGTTTGCCTTGTCTTTGAGAATGCCGGTTGGTAAGTGTTACCATGTGTCATGTAAAATGTAGCCTAATGCGATGCGAAGGGAGATTTTGGGACCTGAAATTATTTAGTGCCAAAGTATATCTGCTCAAAGCTGATGTAAGGCGTATGATCATTGCTTGATCTCTTGGCCCCTGCCTTTATGATTTACAATGTCAGTGGACCTACTGGTAGTACCCAATAGCACCTAGACGACTACTGATTGCATTCCCTCCGAAGTCATCATCATTAAACCTATGACTTTTACCTCCCAACTACAACTTTCTGTGTCTAATTTCCTAAAAATCTGTTCTCAGCATTTTCTGCCCCTAAAACAGTGTGACCCTTTGGTTGAGCTTTTTGAGATATGGATCTGAGGTTCTGTCTGGCATGTCTATTATGTTGTTGAAAATCGTTTTTTGTCCACTTTAGAGCTTGAGGTAAAAACTAGGATTGATGAAGTGTTCAGGAGATATGATGTGGTTCCTGTGGTGAGGAAGA
Organism: Alosa pseudoharengus; assembly: GCF_046254945.1. Taxonomy (NCBI): domain Eukaryota; kingdom Metazoa; phylum Chordata; class Actinopteri; order Clupeiformes; family Clupeidae; genus Alosa; species Alosa pseudoharengus. The sequence continues at coordinate 19,010,758 of NW_027468680.1, read as the reverse complement.
AGGTGAAAAAGAAACCCGATGAGCTTCAGGAAAATATTGTGGTATGCTTTTATTTTGTTAAGATTGTAAAAATAATGTTCTGTATATATTCCCAACCTTCTACCATAGAGTCATAGATCAGTATACATCCAGAAAATATGTAGCTTAATCACCTTTAACAAGCCTCCATGAGCATGACTGTTTTGGTTGATGGATTCCCTCGCTTTCTTTACCTCTCAGCTTGAAACTTTTAAGAAAAACCTTGACTTGACCAAAGGCACAGAGGACCATGAGACCATCCTCCATAACACCTACGACCCAGCACAGGGCAGCCCTCGCTTCACCAAGAACAAACGCCGGGAATGGGAGGTGACCGAGAAGGCCAACGTCAACGGCGGCGCCCCCAACCAGTCTCTCCTCACCAGAGTCAAGAAGAAGAACAAGAGAAACTTGCCAGTGCCTCCCAGCCATGATGTAGCCAGGGTCAGCGACCACGATGATTGGAGCGCCAACAGGTCAGAGGTCAGTCCAGTTCAGGAGTATGACGAGGGTGGTAGAGGGAAAGGCAAACGGGGGAAGAAAGGGAGGACCAAAGGAGGAGAAGACGAGGAGGAGGCGAGAGGAGGGGTAGATGCCGACGATGACCTCCTGCAGGAGTACCAGCAGCAGCTGGAGGAGCTCGGAGGAGCAGCCGGCCCCAGCTTCAGCGCCAGAGCAGGTGTGCTGAACAACGAGGTGGGCAAGAAGAGGAAGAAGAAGAAGCAACTCAAGTCCACAGAGGGAGAGATAAGGTAAGGCTGGAAAAAAAGGATGCTTCCTCGTGCAGAAGGGGGGCTGTCACAAAGGGAGAGGCCAGTCACCCCTACCCGGCCTTGAGCCCAAGTGTCTGGGATAAAAACCCTGCGGCCTGCAGCAATGCCAAAGATCAGTCACAGTGTTTGGTTCAAGGCTGGGTGGAGAGGCTACTCTCTCCCTTTGCTACAGAGAGGGACCATGCTCACTGTTATTCATCTGTGTTCTGCAACACTTGACTGAATTTATTAATTTTACTCTTGAGTAACTGAGTACCGCTGATATCGCTGTGCAATGCTATTATAATTACATAGCGACATAAATCAGGTGTGGGGCAGGGAGAGGGGTGGAATGTGCAGTACAGCAGTTTTTTGTGGGGCATTATGTTCTGAATCCGAAGTAGTGACATCTGCATTGCTTAGTAAATTTGTGTTTTATAAGGTATTCATTTCCCTTAAAGGAAAAAGATGCAGCAGTTTTCCACTTTTTGATGTAGGCTTATATTTTTCCGAGCAACTATTTGTTTTTCAAATTATACAGTGATGGGGGACAGAGGATAGATAAACACCTGACATGCCCTCCTTTGTTTCACTGTGACAGAGCAGCAGACCTTTGATCAACTGAATGCTGTACAGTTGTAGAATATTATGCAGAAAGCTGCACTAACACACGTCTGATTCTCCTGAAAACAGTGCCCTTCAGGAAGATGCCCAGGAGAAGAGGAGGTCTGGGCAGTCGGACCAGGAGGAGGTTACAGAGGCTGACATAGAATCACTCAAGTCCAAAGGCAAGAAAAAGAAGAAGAAAAAGGAAGGTAAATTATATTGGGAAAATGCGTAGAGAACAAATACATGCTCTGCTGTTCCAAAGGTGTAAAGTTACGTGTTGAGGATAAAAGAGAGAGACAGCAGTAGCAAAAGCATCTGATTCCTCATGAAGTCCCCTTGACATGCAGCAGAGTTATGTAGCAGTCCTCACCTCTCTGTCCATAGATACTTACTGCGTAACTGAAGAGGTCCTGTGTCACACCGCTTGTCTCTATGTTTTAGTCTTCCTGTCTTGATGAGAGTGACAGACTGAGATTTCTTTCCTCTCTTGGCAGTACTGACCGAAGAGAGCCAGACAGAAATCGATCTCCCTTCGCGTCCCATGTTTGATGACAGCCTGGTGTTGGGAGTTTATATCCATCGTTCTGACCGGCTGAAGACAGACCTGCTGGTGTCTCATCCCATGGTTAAGGTCCATGTGGTGGACGACAGAACGTTCCAGTATGTGAAGAAGGAGGATGCGTAAGTCTCTTTGTTCTGTGATTTTGAGTGGTGGCACTGTTAATAAATAATCTAAGCAAAACTCATTTGCTGGAATAACCCAATGGCACTAACTTTTGTGTATAAGCACTGAGAAATACTATTTGTAGCTTTTATCTAAACATAATACAGGTGCATCTCAAAATTGTTTAATATCGTGGGAAAGTCCATTGCCCTAACAAGACTGAGAGATTAAAGGGTCAGGAAAACCATTACTGGTCTTAATTCGCTGTTTAGAGCTCTTCTCAGGTCGACATTTCTGTATTATAAATTCTTTATTTGTAATATTTTGAGATTCTGGATTTTTGATTTCCATGAGCTGTAAATCATAATAATCAAGGTTAGAATAATCAATATTAAAACAAAAAAAGGCTTGAAATATTTTACTATGTGTAATGAATCTAGATTATATGACAGCTTCATCTTTGAACTTTTCCATGATATTCTATTTTTTTGAGATGCTCCGACCTGTATATGTTGTTAATTATTGTTGTCGCAGTTGCTTGGATTTAAAATTCACTTTAAGTATTACTTCTGCATTTTTCAGTTCTTTTGGGTGATATGCAAGAAACACCAAGCCTGTAACGAAATGCTTGCTGTGCATCACCCCCAGGGCAAAGAGAGGCTAAAAAGACTCCACATTAGATTGCAGACACTTTCTTGTTTGTAGATAGGGTTATCATAAAGGCATTATCTTTATATACCGGTCAACTACAGTGCACTAGTGCACTCATGTACTGTAATGTGGTCAAATCTGTGATGTTTCTTCGTCCCATGTGTTTCCCCTCTCCCCTCTCCACAGTAACCGGCCAGTCTCCTCCTTCTATGAGCGCGACAGTGTGGACCACATCCTGCCCATCATGACTCAGCCCTTCGACTTTAAGAAGCGCAAGTCCACCGTGCCAGAGTGGGAGGAACAGATCATCTTCAACGAGCGCTTCGGCTACCTCTTGCAGGAAGAGTACGACGCACCAAGGGTCATTCTCTTTTTCGAGGTGAGTTTGAAATCCTTTGAGATGAATAGCTCATGGCTATTAACTGAGGATTGACAGTCAAAAATTGACTGAAATCATCAATCGATTGATCATCAATCTATCAATTAATCACACAGTTTCTTTTGTCATTGGTCAGGGAGTGATTAAACAGATATTCCCAAAGCTGCCCCTATAAGTCAGTAATTCATACCAGAAGAGTCACTGGAAGGGAATGGAATATATCATTCTTTTGCAGATGAAGCGTGTATTCCCCTGTGATAGTCTGTCACCTCTGTTTTTAGATCCTGGATTTCATGAGCATGGAAGAAGCGAGAACTCATGCCAACGCTGATCGGCATGAACAAGGGTTCAGAAAAATAGCTTGGGCATTTCTGAAGGTAATTATCACTATGCCTTTTTATGACACGTACATTTATCCATAAGTACATAAGTGACCAGCAATTTCATTGGTGGATTCCACTGAACTTCCTGTTCTCCTCCAGCTGGTAGGAACCAATGGAGTGCTGAACACTGACAGCAGGCTGAGACTGCAGCTCTACAGCGTGCCCCCCAGGGCCAAGAAGATGCCCAACACCATCGAAGTGGTGGAGTGGTGGAGGAAGTTCCCCAGGACCAGATATGCCTCCACCCTCTACATCACCGTCAAGGGCCTCAAGCTCCCTGACCATGTACGTAATGCAGAGTTTTGAGAAATGAACATTATATGCATAGACAAACTCTGCAGAATGCCTCTGAACTCAGTGGGATAAATCAATTGTGTGTGTGTGTGTGTGTGTGTGTGTGTGTGTGTGTGTGTGTGTGTGTGTGTGTGTGTGTGTGTGTGTGTGTGTGTGTGTGTGTGTGTGTGTGTGTGTGTGTGTGTGTGTGTGTGTGTGTGTGTGTGTGTGTGTGTGTGTGTGTGTGTGTGTGTGTTATACCACAGGTGGACCCCAGCATCCGCTCCATGATGGCCCTACAGCAGGAGCGGGGCAGCACCTCTTACAGTGAGTTGCAGAATGAGATCACAAGGCGAACTAATGACAGGCTGCTGGACAGTAAACACAACATTATCAAGTGGAATCGCCTGCCTGGACAGGTATTGTATCATCTCGAGCATTACAGCTGCATTCCTGTACTGAAATCTTAATCCCTATTTTATGAACTGATTTCACATGCAGGGTGAGGGATGTACATTTGATTTTTGTAGAATGATAATGGCAACAGTAAAGTTTGACTACTTCCTTAACTGGAGAAGCTGAACTGAATTCCCCTGTATTTGTAAAGTAGTTCTGTTGCCTATAGTTTGGGGGTGTGAGGTCAGCACAGATGAGGTATCTCTCAACCCCTACAATTCTCATAGATTTCTATTGTAGTTGTGGTGTTCTTGTTCTGAGTGTGCGTGGTGCTCGTGCAGGTGTGCCGGATCCCCAACAAGCCCATGCTGGCGTTCCGAGGGGGGCAGATGGGCTGTTTCACGCTGCGCTTCTCCCACCACGGCCTCATGCTGGCGGCCGCCTGCGCTGACCGAGATGCCTTCCCCGTCATAGGTGAGGAGGAGGAGGAGGACACTAGGGTGTAGTTTCCTCAGGTGCACAAGGAAAGCAGCTTTTATGCTATTTTTGGAGTGCAAACATTAGGGCTGTAAACAGTCCAGAGCCCATGCTGTTTTCAGTAATGAGGAGCCAGTTTTAAAAGTGTCATATTGTTTGTGCTTAATTTTTTTCTAAATTGCTGTTGATTAGGATGACTAATCAACATTGTTATGTGTGTTTTTCAGTCTATGAAATTCCTTCTGGCAAAGTGCTGACTTCCTTTAATGGCCACTTGAGCCTTGTGTATGATCTGTGGTGGTCTAAAGATGACTGCTATCTGCTGTCTACATCATCTGACGGAACAGTGAGGTATGGTACTGATAATATCTACTCAAAGATTATTTACATTACAGTACAGTGATGCAAAACACTGTCTGAGCTCGTCTGAGTAAAGAGTGCTTAAAGCCAGATTAATGGCCCACAGACAGTGTGGGCAGCCCTTGTTATTTACCTGTTGTGATCATGCTCTGCTGTAAACATAACCTTCTTTAGGGGTCATGACCCCATCAGCTTGAGCTGAGCCAATCAGCAGCACCCTCTCCCTTATCCTCAGCCAATCGCCTGTCTCTGTTTCAGGATATGGGATGTAGAGAGGCTCCAGAGTGTGGCTCAGAAGATCTTGCCCCATCCTTGCTTCCTCTACTGTGCCCAGTTCCACCCCTCCGCACAGCACCTGGTGGTGACCGGTGGCTTTGACTGCCTGCTCAGGGTTTGGGACGTGGACGTGCACGATGTCAACGGCCATCTCCTGAAGGAGTGTGAGGGCCACATTGCCTTTGTCAATGCCCTGTGTTTTGACCAAGAAGGTACAGGGTTGCTAAATGCTTTTCCTGTCAGCCTGTTGTATTATGTTGCCCAATGGCTTTGTGTGTGTGTGTATTCTGTCTATATTGAACTTACCATTTGCTTAGCAGTCTTTGTTTACAGATGCGTGCCAGTCATCAATTAACCCCGAAAAAGTCATTTTTAAGTCATGCGTTTTTTTTCTTAAAAAAATCCCTTCATGGCCTTGAAACGGCTTATATGCATTTCTGCTCCTTCTGCCTCATCTCCAATAATAGGAGTTAATTGCCCTCGCCCCCAACACTGTATACAACTCCGCCTGCTTGACCACTTGGTTTGACTATGTTATCAAATGGCTAACAAAGTAATGCTAATGTAAGATAGTTAACTCTTGACACATTAGCTTTTTTGTTTTGTAAAGCTAAATGTGCAGATGTGTCCACAGGAAAACAATAACAAAAAAAGGCTTGGCAAGGCAAGGACGCATTATATGATTGATAACTTTGGATGTTTCAGGGGGACGAATGTTTTCTGGGGACAATGCAGGCGTCATTATAGAGTGGAATGTAACCGTGGGTGACACATCCAGCCAGAATCCAACTCGCTTCTGGAAAATTGAGAGGGTGAGTCTGTTTCTATTGAAACAGCTTCTACTGTGATTGAGTGGCATGCGCTTTTGTCATTGTGGATGTCACTGCTTTAGATTTCAATCAGAAGCCTCTGTGGTTACTGTAGGTACAAAAGGTTTGGGTAAAGTTAATTATGATGGATAGTGCTAAGGTAGCATCAGAAGTGTGTGTGTAGTAGCTACATGGTCAACACTTGCTCTGGTCCAGTGATGATGCAATGTTGTCTTTCTGTTCTAGGAGATAAAAGAGCCTGATCTGGAAGGAGTTCCCATCAACTGTTTGGAAGTGCATCCCAATGGGCGCCGCCTTCTGATTCAAGCCAAAGACAGCACCATCCGCATTATGGATTTGAGATTGTATGTATAGATTTGTGCCACACATAATTCATTTAGGCTATCAGGCTTGTCTCTCCAGATGTCTATTTTATTTATTCATTCATTCATTCATTCATTCATTCGTTCGTTCATTCATTTCTCTACATGTAAAGAATTCATAATACAATCTCTTGCTCGAAAATGTATCCTCATTTGCTGCTGAATGACCGTGATCACTGTATGTGAGATTAGACTGGGTCATTTCCACCAATCCTAATTTAGCCACATAACCTAATTTGTCGTCTGCGAGCCTGTTAAATGCTATGGCTGGACCCGATGAATGTTGCTAGTGTAAATTAATTTATGCCTTGTGCTTGTCAGACTGGCTGTGAAGAAGTTCACTGGTGCCTCAAACTACCGGGAGAGGATCCAGAGCACCCTGACGCCCTGTGGCAGCTTCATCTTCTCTGGGAGCGAGGACGGCCTGGCCTATGTGTGGAACGCTGAGACTGGTGAGCTGGGCAGGCCAAGCAGAACTCCCACAGTACTCAATACACACAGCATTTATTGGTACACAACGGAGTACAAAGAGAACACACACCTGCACTATGCTATGTTAAATGCCTGCACTATGCTATGTTATATTACTGTATGTTATTCCTGCATTATCTTATGCTAGTTTTTGAAACGTTGAGTTATACACTACAGTTACTTTTGTGTGTTCTGCTTGCAGTTTATTAAACTAGAGATGTGCTGTGTTTATTATTGTGTTCATCCTTTATATACAGTATTTTGTGTTCATACTATTAACCAGTCATACAGGAGCAAGTGTCACTGAATCAGACATGAAGTATGTAAACAGTTGTTGTGTGTGTGTGTGTGTGTAGGGGATCAAGTGGCAGTGTACTCCGAGCTGTGTTACCCCACTGCTTTGAGGACTGCTGCTTTTCACCCTTTTGAGAACATGGTGGCCTTCTGTGCTTATGGCCAAAGCCAGCCCATCCACCTGTACCTTTATGACCATAAAGGTAAGAGCTACACACACAATACCTCCCACCCACTCCTACCTGTACATGCTGAGTATGTAGCACACAGGACACATTACATACAGTATACTACTCTACAAGCATAGGTGCACAACCAATACATGACAATTTGAACAGTTTTAGAGTGTAAAGCCAAACTGCATAGCATAACTTTACTCACAACTCAGTTTAGCTTTAGTGCATGTAACTTTTTTATTTAGGTGCACCAGCACAAAATTTAGGTGCACCCAAATTTTTCATCGCACCTGCCTTTAACGCCACAATTTCAAGGTCACCCTTTTATCACTCTTCATATACATTCCGTGTCTGAGCTGTTGTTAGAACATGAACCGGGAATGACAGTATTGATTTGATTTGGGGGGGCCCCCCACCACCTTGACGCCATCCGGAATATTGAATATTGTGTGATGATTCACATCAGTGACAATCCTAGACTCGGCCCTCCACACACACACACACACACACACACGGAAAATTATGACTTATGTCATATGTTTCTATTTCATATTTTGGAATTCATAAACTTTAAAGATTTTGTTAATTCATAGTATTTTATGATCTGCATAATTACTAATAGCTAAAATATTTAGTAATTTGAATACTTTATATTGAATTTTGAATTATTACACTTGTCTTTAATGTCATTTCAGTGGTGGTGTGTAGGTCACTTTAAGAAGAACGTGAACGTAATTATCTTTCATTCTCATCATGGCTCATAGGCTCATAGGCTAGATAAAAATAGTTGCGCATAATCCAAGGATATATGGATGCAATGCTTTATGTTATGTCATTAGATAAAATAAATGTTAAAAAAACTACCAAGTCAAAGAAAATATTTCTGGGATCATAGAAGAGATAAGTGTCTTGCAATCTTCATTTCCATGATTTTGGTGAGCACTACACGAATGACAGACATGACGCGTGAGCTAACGGGATAGCTACCTTGAAGGAATTCTCTCCAGATACAGTAGATGTAAAAGTTTGCCGATAGGTTGCGTAGCTTATTTTGGAAATATTATTAAACCCAACAGTAGGCCTAAATAAACTAAATTACATAGCTTAGGTAAGTTAGCAACAAAAACTTGGCTATGGGAAGCACTAGAAGCATGCTTTGCACACACTGACTTGAAATAGGTATCTTACTGCAAGACAACACTGTCATTCTTAAAAGTATCGATACTAATAAAATTAGGTATTGTGACGTTTCTAATTTCAGGGTATTGTGATACTTTTGAAGTATTGGTGCACTATGCAGCACTAGTAAAAGGAGTAAAAGGAGAACAAACGCTTAAATCGTTGAGAGACAGCAGATGCGAGGAAAGTCTAGGCCCTCACCCTTATGACGTTAGGTGCACCAGGGCGACCCAGGAAAAATGTTGTCGCATGTGCCGCACTCTAGAGCCATGATGTGATGTGAAATAGAGCATAGCGTTAGTTCAGGCAGGCCACAGAGTCACGCCCTGCTCAGCAACTTGGCTAACTGCTCAGCTGACTACCCAGCTGATTGATCAGCTGATTACTCCCTCTTATATTGGTGGACATAATTTAGGGCGCCCTTTTTAAGCTGCTGTAGCCTGCCTACTCTTGCTGCTTTCTCTGCAATCTTTTTTGCAACCCACCTCCACCCCATCTCCTCCTCATACATCTGACTTATCAATGTCTAGTTGTTGACATTGATGTCTGGTCTGTTCTGTACCCTATAGGGGGTTTATCTTGCTGCTCTCTCTGCCTTAGGCTTTCCATGTTTGCACGTGGAAGGGCAGGGGGCTTCCAGAACAGAGCCATACCGCCAAATGAAACATTATGCATTACAAATAGTAATTAACTATCTGGACAAAGTGGTCCTGACTGAAGTGCAGTTTTGCCAAGTATAATGTTGTGAATTGTGATGCTTTGGTGCCAAGGTTGTTATGGCGTCAGAATCTTTTGTTTGTTTGGTGGTTTTGTGCAGTGGCCCTGTTGGAGGTGGAGAGCATGAAGGCCCTGACCAGAACGGGTACGACGGACACACAAACCCCGGTGACTTTCCAGGACCCCAACGTGTCGGCCATGGACCGCTTTGCCAGTGCCGCACGAGTATCCCTTAAACTGCAGCGCCTCCAAGCGCAACTGGACTCTGTGCGGGTATGACTGTGTCAGCTCTATTTATAACTATGTGTTATTATGATTACCCCACTGAAAATCATAGTTCTTATAATTGTTCATAATTGTAAAAATCTCACTGTTTTCTCATCTCATCAATTTATTCTAGGAGCCATATCGAAACACAACCGGAGCAGACTTTGGCTATAATCAAGGTATTGAAGACATTTGAGCATATTAAAGCATAACATCCAAAGTCAGGGACAATGCGTATCTCAAGCAAGAATATGTTAAGTGATTTGCAGTTGGGTCCAGTTAAAAATCAAAAGCATGATATTGAAGGAAATTATAAAAATGTTTATCCTCTGTTATCTTCAGTTATTATTCATCTTTTCTCATGTTTGCTCATTTTGTTCCTGCAGGAGGGCTGTCCTACATAGGAAGAAGTCACACCCAAGAGGCAGGTGTCACCATCACCGTGTTCCTTTCAAATGCTGCAGCTTGTACAATGGAAAGTCAGATCATAGGACTTCAAAGGCCATCTGTTGTATCCCTCCTCTCTTTTGGACAGAATGGTTTCTTGTGAAAAATGCCTTTAAAATGCTTTGAAACACCCTAAAGGGTTTTTTGTAAAGAAAAAGCCCTTTATAAGCTTTTTTCCTCAGTATTCCCTGAAGAAAAAATATTGGACTGTTCGTGTTTTTCGACCAACAGAGAATTGTTTTCTGAACAGGTTCCACTCAGAATTCTTTGAACTTCGGTGGTATCTAGTTCAATATTTAGAGCGTATCTGGGGTGTGAAACAGAACATAGCCAGTTCTCTGTTGGTGGAAAAGGCCTGTGTGTGTGTGTGTGTGTTGGGTACCTGAGTTCTCTCTGTCTCCCACTCTGTGCTGCAGGTGGGTCTGAGTGCATCCCTGCCTCCTCCTGCTCTCCTCTCTCCTCACTCCCAGCTGCATATCTCTGGCCCACTGGCAGCTCAACTGCTCCCGCAGGCAGCCGGTTCCACTCAAGGCCGTATGTTCCACTGACTCGTCTCACTCACACACACACACACACACACACACACATAAGCCTGTGTGTGTACATGTATTTGTTTGAGATAGGAGATGGTAGACAACATCTCACTTCCTCACTCGGTCTTTAATGCTGCTTGCAGGAGGGTTCAGTCCAGTGGGCCAGTCTCGGAGACTCAGCCCTTCCCTGATGCACATGAAGGTGAGTTTAACATCTCAGCCCATCTGAATGCAATGCTTTAAATGAGACTCCTGAATGCATGCAGTCGGTGTTGTACAATGTTAGTGTTCAAAAACGATTTTTTTTGTTTCTTAGGGGAGCACTGGGTTTCCTGATTCATCAAATGTGTCGGTAGACGCAGATGTGCCTGTCCATCAAACGGTTTGTCTTCCATCTACTCTGTAGTTTGGTACCTCAGTTCAGTTTAACCACATGCTGCTGCTGCTGCTGCTGCTGTGTGTGTGTACCATGATCCTCCCCTCATAGAGCACTGCTCCTCTCTGTCTCCCTCTGTAGGTCGTGTCGCTGTACGACTACACGGCCAACCGCTCCGATGAGCTAACAGTGCGGCGGGGCGATGTCATCAACGTGCTGTACAAAGACAACGACAGCTGGTGGTTTGGCCAGCTGGCCAGCGGGCAGCAGGGTTACTTCCCCGCCACCTACGTGGTGGACGAGAGTGAGTCCTTGCCACTGGTGCAATATTCAGTGGAGACAACTGAATAACACTCTGTACACTGTATTCAGTGGTTAAATGATTGTGTAACTCAAATTACTGGGGATAAACCTCTGGTTGTGTCTTCTCTCTTCTGCACCTCCCTCTCTCTGTCTCTCTCCTCTCCTCCTCCCAGAGAGTTTTGATGAGGAGATGTCACAGGCCATTAATGCAGAGCCCATGTTTCAGCAGGAGGGGGCGCTGTCAGAGAGAGCAACACCTACGAGGGTAAAGCACACTACACCCAACTGTGAATGGGTCACTGCAGTTGGTTTTGACACCCTGAACTGTAGGATCATTTGTCTTGCACATTTGTGCTGTTTGACAATTATCAGTGTACGTAATATTTGTCCTGCAGCATAACAGAAATGGCCATGAAGTTACATGGGGGTAACATTGGCTATCTTTGAGTTGATGGCCTAGATGGCTTCACTCCAGCATGTGATGGCAAGGTCCACTGCATTAATGTTAATGTGTCTCGTTTCACCATCTTCTCTGCAGATGACGGCAGCCATCAGTGGCTCCGGTGAGCTGAAGATCCTGTCTGAGCAGGACACGGAGCCTGAGCAGTCCACAAGCAGGTGAGTCTGCATGAATCACCACTGGTGTGTTCGTCTAATCATGGTCTGTAAAGGTGCTGTAGATCAGTCTGAGTCTAGAGGGTGTAAGATAGCGATTTTTGGATCATGCGCCAGACCACACTTTCGGCCAAACTCCTGGGCGCAAGATTTAATAAAAGTGGCGCGCATGCCGCAAAATCCACCACTGGCTGGGTGTAAGATATGAATAAGCTTTGCGTTGCGCTTTGCGGCACTTTGTGCCGCGTTTCTGACTGTCAAAATAGAGCCCAAGATGTTTTTATGAGTCTGTTTTGATCAGGTCACATCTGATCTTTCTGTGTTAGGGAGAATTGGACATTTTTGTGTGAAATGTGTAAAAAGACTATTTATAGATGTGATTCTGTTCAAGATACGGTGTTGATACATCTGGCTTTACATATAGCATTTGCTGATGTTTTTCCTTGCAGAATTAAAGGCAAGAAGATGAAGAAGAAGGTGAAAAGGCGAGAGGCCATCACAGCCTCCTCTGATTCTGAGGGTCCTCGGACAGGAAGCCATAGGAGGAGGCCCCTCCCCCCACTAGGGAAGGCCAATGAGGCTTTTGAACCAGACCCCGACTCCACAGAGACTGGGATAGAATAAGGTGACAAGTGAGGATGGCGCTTGTTTCACACTATGCTTTCAAAAACATATCCTCCCTCTCAGGACACTATACAAAACTGAATGCAATATTTTTTATATTATATGCTGCAGCTTTTTTTCTGAAGCATTGAAGCTTGTAGTCATTGCACACTACTATGAATTGTAGGTAAACAACATGCATTGTTTTTTTAAAAAAAAAAAAGTTATATTGTAATTGGAGCTTTATTTACAAACCTGCAGTAATAAGCAGGTTTTAAGATGGAAGAAAGATATTGTGACACTTAAAAGTAGATGTCATACAAGAAAGAACAGCTAAAAGGAAGCAGTTAACGGTACCACAGGTTCCTCAGAATCACTAGCAGGGTACAGCGGGGTGAGGGCACTGTCCGTCCTCTGGGTGGCGCTGTTTAATATATGGTTGAGGGTCATCATATCACATTACATCATTCCAACCAAAGGGCAGGGTGTGCTTACTTGCGGGTTTGGCCAATTTAAATTGAATGTATTTTTGTACCCAATTAAGATTTTATGAGTAGTGTTGCCAAGAGATGCTTTATTCTTGCATACATGATTTCATAGGTTGTGTTTTTGTAAGTGTCTGTGCCAGTGTTCAATACTATTTATATGTGAATACATATAATTTCTTTAAAACTACGTTTATGGTCTACCATGATAACGTGCACAAAATATGTGTAGTTTTGTTTTATCATTCAGTCACAGAGTTTACACTAAAGCTTTTTAAGTAATGTCTGGCTGGTCTATCACTCATCCTGGTTTGAAGATGCATTAGCTTCATATAGATTTATCCTTGCATTCAGATGGGTAAAGCTCACAATTGAGCCATCACAAATCGAAGCCATAACATATGCTCAATATTACAAAATAAACCACATACAGTAGTTGCCCCCATCTGTATATAATTGATCTAATATAAAGATGACCTGAAAATGGAAGCTGAGAAATAATGTGGAAAATACAAGGGAAAAGAATATCACAAAGGAAAGAAAAAAATCGAGCCATAAATCGATTCATTTTTACAGACTTCAAGTTCTCAGACTCAAACACGAGAAATGTAAAAAATAAAAACAAAATTACAACAAGTAGTAAACATTATTATTTATATTAGATATGACATAATTTAGAGCCTCTTGGATTAAATAGCATCATATTGATATGGTGCAAAGTTTACATAGGTAGCTCAGCTGCTCCTATAGGCACTATGAAATTCCAAGAGCAGGACCTCCCTGATGTGAACGGACATTTAGAGCCGGTCATGAGGGATGAGGGGAAGAAAGGAGAGGCGTTCGGTCATCAGGTGGGGTCTCTGTGGCCCTGATAGACCTGATGGATGAGAAAAAATGTATCCGGTTAGTTTTACATGTTTAATGACGGGGGCAGGCGTAGCCTACTGGTTCGGGCTTGTAACTGAAGGGTTGCCGGTTCGATCCCCGACCAGTAGGAATGGCTGAAGTGCCTTTGAGAAAGGCACCTAACCCCTCACTGCTCCCCGAGCGCCGCTGTAGCAAGGCAACTCACTGCTCCGGGTTATGTAATAGGTAATGTGTGCTTCACCTCACTGTTTGTTCACTGTGTGCTCTGTGTGTTCACTAATTCACGGATGGGATAAATGCAGAGACCAAATTCCTTGTATACACCAGTATACTTGGCCTAGAGACCTGATTTACAACTGATTCCAGACCTAGACCATCACCAACCACAGCCTCTCTACAAACTCATGTCAACTCACTTCATGTATGCAATGTATTACTGCAGTAGTCACCACCCCCCAGAGTTTTCTAATTGGCATGATGCTGATCATTGGTCACACGTGAGTTGTGGTATTTTAAAGCAGAACTAAAGAAGATTACGGTTGAGAATAATAAATAAACAAACTAATAATAAACAAACTTAATATGCATCTTTTGCAACAAAGCATGAACATAACTCTGATACAATATAGAGGGAATGCACCGCGACAGCAGTCTGTATAAAGAGATCTCCGAATTCCTGTAGCATACCAGCTTTTTTTCATTTCAATTTCGTGGGTTGGGGGGGGGGGGGCACCAAACTTCCTATAGCTGTTTTACAAGTGATAAGACCTTTACAAAAGATCCCCAATCCTACAGCGTGTCTGGGGCTATATTTTGAAAATATTCTGGACTTGAAAATAATTGTATGTGTCTTCCAGCATTTGCAGTCAGGCATCAGGCTTTGAATGCAGTTAAATATTTTTATATAATTTAAATCATGATTTATCATACATGTCTGCTTAACCACCTATTTTTTTTATCAATAATTTGCTTATACATTTTACAGTGAGCATCTGCAGTCAACGATTAATTGCCTACAGAAATGCAGGCATGTTCCTTTGCATTTGTCAAAATGCTCTTAAAACATTACCTAAATTGGTCAACGTAAACAGGTCACATGAGGTAGGACTGTACTGTCACTGTATCTGACAGCTGACTGATCATGTGAGTTGTGGAAGGAAATGTCATACCTCTTTTTATGGAGCTCATAGAGTGAGTAGATGCCCAGAAGGGTGGCCTGTAGAAAGAAACATAAAGCTCAGTGAGCTTCTTTGACACCCACACATGTTTTTTTGTGTGATGTTTGATGGTGAGACATGTGATGAGATGATGCTGAAACTTACTGCTAAGAAGGCAAGTCCACCTTGACAAGCTGAAGCATATTCAAAATTTGACCTTTGTGTGATGTAGCTGCCTAGTGTTGGTCCCACAAACATTCTGAGATCCACAGACAAAGATAAATTAGTACCATATGACATATAAAGTGTTCCTAGAACAGATGTGATTTAACCTTTAGATAACATTATCAGTGCTAACGTATAACTTCCATTCAAATAACCTCAGTGGGTTAACCAGGTTTAACTACTGGGTGCTTTGGTTCCCTTGCATCAGATGACCTAAGTTATTGTAACAAGGACGTACCCACATGACCAGACTGCAGAGAAGAGTCCTGACACTAGTCCTAGTGTGCTGAGTCCCTCCTCAAAGCCATTCTCGCTGTCATACAAACACAACAGAAGCCGCTGCTATACATACTGTAGATCATCAATGTTAGTGTTAATGGTTAGTCATATGAACGCATGCCTATTGGTTCTGGTCCGTTATGTATAGAGCTAGTGTTAAAAGGATGAATGGAGATTTATGAGGGTTGACTAATGGGCTGACAGACTTACTGTGCACATATGAGCATCTCTGCAAAGGTGGGGATGGCGGTCATGCACAGAGAAAAACCGATGACAACCAGCATCAAAACAGTCAGCCAGAGTTGACTGTTGGGAGAGGAAGACATTTTTACTGCCCAGCAGATCACATTTGATTCGGCAATTGGCTAAGTAACTCGGTTAGATTGGGGAAAATCTGGAGCCAGTGGTAATTTCCTCAAAACAAGCCTATATGTAAGTAGTATGGCTTACCATAAAGTAAGAAAATGCTTTGATGGTCGACAGTAAGAACCTTCTGTTTCAAGGAATTGACTTTACACCCAAACTCACCTACTGACCCCAATGACTGGGATCGGTCCCAGTAGACCGAAACCTACTGCTGTTGCCATTCCTCCCATCACCATCATCCATTTCCGTTCAGACTGGAACCAAGTACAATACAATGTAACATGTAACACCTTTAATCTTAAATTATATAATATATTCTCTCTGAAAAATGTACAACATTCAGTACAAACAGCATACAAAATCAGCTCCTTCATAGTCCCTACCCCTCTCCATACAAACAGCACCAAACATCAGTTCAAAAGCATATAGTCAAAAAGCAGAAGATGAAAGTTTGTATATGTGACACAGCCATATTAAGAGGATAAAGCATGCAGTATGGAGAATAAATGTTATATTTTGTAAAAAGGTTACAAATCCTCCCCATCATCTATCAAAAGTAATGTTTGTTTTTTTTTCCGAAATTAAATATAATCTTTTCTGAAGGTAAGTATGATGAAAGCTCTTTAAGCATTTACCTCTAATCTAGCCTGTGCCCTAAATTCCTGTTACCTATTACGTATTTTCAATACAGGGGTCTGTGTTCTATGCTTCAGTGCTCTCTAACCATCTTAACCATCTACTAGCCCCTCTATTCTATGTTTAACTATAGCAGTGATTACAATTTCCTTAAATTGACTTTACAAACTGAAAGGACCCATGTCTCAAAACTGCTGACAAGTTCAATGACTGTCATTCACAAGTAGTCATACAGTGATTGTTGCACATTCTGTTAGCAATTTCATAACTTCGTCATTTTATTCTGAAGCTACATTTTACCAATCAAAACTGGTGCTCAACATTTTGCTTTAATAATTACAGTTCAGCCATTTAAAAATCAAAACTTCAAAATTTCTTCTCGTTCAGCCATCAGCACAGCACGCTATTATAAGAGCAGTGATGTCAACGGCTGTGTAGGTGGAAGAGTTGGAGTTGCTATAGTTACCGGGTACTTATCACTGAACATGCCAAAGATGGGAGAGGCAGCACCATAAGGGAGAGAGAGACCAACCATCAACAGCCCCACTGAGCCAGGAGACATCGAGAACTAAAGACACACGCAAACACATATTCACCACCATTTTACACACATGGTCAAATGTTACAGTGCCTTCAAACTCATCATGACTCACTCAGCTCAGTATCACACACAACAACTCTACTGTATACCAGGGGCGCCGGCGCCGCTAGGTTTGTATTCCATAGTAGGCTACGCACCAAACTCTCACTGCTGTCAGTATCAGCATCACTGCTAAGAACAGTAGGCCTACGTCTTTTAACGTTACGGTTAAACGCCTGAAAAATATTAAGCTGCTGCTGCTGTTGTTTTCTTTTCATGACTGAATGATTTAGGCTATTATGAATGAATGGAACGTTGTGTTTTTAAGCGCCAGAATTGACCCATCCAAAGCCACGCTCGAAAACCGCCACAGGTCAATCGTTTTCATATTTTATAGT
This sequence comes from Alosa pseudoharengus, assembly GCF_046254945.1. NCBI lineage: Eukaryota > Metazoa > Chordata > Actinopteri > Clupeiformes > Clupeidae > Alosa > Alosa pseudoharengus. The sequence continues at coordinate 18,993,354 of NW_027468680.1, read as the reverse complement.
CTTCCATGCATGCACACCATATTCCGGATTTATTCGGAATAATGGCAATATTCAGATTGCACATGAGTCAAAAAATATAACAGTGGCGCTCGGGGAGCAGTGAGTGGTTAGGTGCCTTGCTCAAGGGCACTTCAGCCGTGCCTACTGGTCAGGGTTCGAACCGGAAACCCTCCGGTTACAAGTCCGAAGCGATAACCAGTAGGCCACGGCGGAAATTTTTTTACGCACAGTGCGTACAGGATTACGCCTGCCGGCACCACTGCTGTACCACACACACACACACACATCACGGCAGGTCAATCAAGTACAGCGTTAGTAGGCCTATAAAATTGAAGGTTTGTTACCAGCAGTTTACACAGATTGACATAATATACAAACATCAGCATAACCCAATGCCATTAACACCGCACAGGTTGTCCCCTGACCTTATTGATAGCAAATAATGACAGAGTAGCATCCAGGAAGCCGAGACCAGAGCTGAGGGTGAGAACCACGAAGCAGATGATGGGGATCTTCGGGATGGTGCACAGCCTGAAGAAGGAGTCCCTGGATGGATCTGCATCTGAGAGGGTAATTCTCATGTCAGCTTGCTCTTCATCAGGGCCACAAATGACCTGAGCGTGGAACCTAAGCTTGACTCTGCATGCATGATAATCTGTACAATGCAGGATTGATTAGAACTGCAGGTGTGGAAGTGTACCTTGACTGGGTATGAGCCAGATGTTGAATGGAACCATCAGGAATAGCAGACCTCCCAGCACTATAAATGGGATTTCATAACCAAATGCCTGATACAGCCATCCACCTATCGGGGGTCCCAGGATGAGACCAAGGCCAGTGAATATTTCCATGCAACCCTGGAAAAATGGAATAGGTTTTAGGAAATATACACTATCTCATAAAAACAACATCTCCTGGGACATAGGTCAGAAATACCAGAATGACTCAACTCACCAGGACAGTAGCTATATTGTTGGGGAATACTTTAGCCAAGATGGCGAACGACGCTGTCATGGCAGCAGCAAAGCCAAAAGCATTCACTGACCGAACGACAAAGCAGAGAACGATAAACGGTGTCCCAGCAGCGGCTCTGTCCAGCAGGCTACAAGAGAGAGGCAGAGGATCCAGTATTGTGACGGCAAACCCGCAACCCAAACACACAATTAGTCTTCATTATTGCCTGAGAATGCTTGGCATGTAGTCAGTCATAAGGCATGAATACTGCCTCATTGGATGGTTTAGTTTATCACAGTGGCCCATATGTCTATTGAGTGGTCTAAAGCACATACATGGGCCTCCAGTATTCCCACGTCTATTTGTTTGCCATTTTGTGGTGTCATTTCTGCCTGGGGTTTTTGTGTGAGGTAGACAGGGCAGGTCTGCTACTTTGTTAATTCTCAGATTCCAGTGAGGGTTGAAAAGAATGTTAAAAGCTCAAAGCATGATTTAACAAGAGGTAGATTACATTGTAACTACTTCCATTCTCTTTCTAATTGGGATACAAAAGTTGCTGTGACCCAAACTTACCCAAAGAGAATTGTACACACAGCCGAAACAAATATTCCCACAATTATCATCAGCTTTGCCCCAATCTGTACAATCTGGAAATGAAACAGAATAGCTGTTACAGCCGGTAAAGTGTTGGGTCTGCAAACTGTGAAACACTTACTGAAGATGAACTTACATATTTACCCAATAGCAATGATCCCACCAGGACACATAAGGCATACCATCCAAATATGAGACCAATCATTGTTTGACTCACACCCTTCTTTTTTGCCTTGGGAGAAAAAAAACTATTAAATCAATCAAGTTGAGTCTTTATAAGACAAGAGAATATAGCATTTTCATTTAGGCTATTATTATCTCAGTTATTCATGTATGGATTCACTAAAAATAACATACATGTATTGCATTGCTTTCAGCTAGGACATTCAAAACATTAAAAAGCTTGCCGGACATGCACCACAGCTGAGTAGCTTGGGACACAATGGGCAGTGACAGTAAACATCTGATATCCTCTCATCTGTGGAGGCATGCGTTTGTACGTGACTGACTATGCCCTTGGGCACTTGTTTTGGCCTGAAAGAGACCTTGTTGGAGGTTTTAGCCTAGGCCTACATGGACAAGCGTCAGACAAGTGGTTCCCTCAATTCTCTCTGACCAAAGACTTACCAGCAATGACCTACTGACCTTAAATGTTTACTAGTTTCATAATGGACAACTTGGCAATGGAATATTCGTCAATCAAAAACAATAATGCTGATTTTAAAAAGTAAAACGTGAGTGAGCCTACCTCATTTGGAAAAAATGGAGCTAACACAGAGTAACATATCATAGAGCTGAAGTTGATAGATGACATTGCTATCATGGTGAGTATTTGTTGACGGGACAGCCGTTGACTGGGCTGGCCACCGCCTGCAGAATGAAAACAGAGTTGAAGGTTAGGTCTAGCAGTCTAGTGATAGCGCAGGTAGGCAATTTTCACGTCACTTGAGTAAGACAGAAGCGGGCGCTGCTTTCTCTGTTGGCATTTCTGTCCTTCCGAAAACAGCGTTAAAGTTGTGTGTTTATCAGTCAGAATTTCATTTTTTTCCAGGTGGAGAAACCCCAGGCCCCCTCGCAGAAAATACTTCCAACGTCCCTGATTGCATGTTTTCAGTAAGAGGGCAGCTAGTTTCTTCTTCCAACTTTATCCGGACAAAGACGGTCCACGGAGACATTCAAACCTTTTGGCAGGGCTCAATAATAATGTAGGCTAGGTACATTCTTACAAACAACAAACTCAAAATGACCGCATACAATCAATTAATCTTTCACATTTGAAACACAAACCTGTCAACGAAACATCGTTGGAATCCATATGTCGGAGGTTTGAAAGTTCATAGATGGCAGAGTAGGCACCTGCTCTATGTGGAAATGTTATAGGCTGGTCCAAGTCGATTTACTAGGCCTATTCCACAGCTGAAGATTTCGATTATCTAATGCAGTCTCACATCTCAGTCAGATCTTTACTCGTAAGAAACTTTAGCACACGCCTCTACAATGTTTACTACCCACCTCTCACAACTGACTGCCCGCCCACTTCGGCCCAGAGGCAAGGGTGAAAGTTGACCACTGGGTGGTAGCAGAGAATGTCTAATAAGGGCTCTGGTGGTAGTAGCCTAGCTCAGGGGTTCCCAAACTTTTCCACGACAAGGCCCCCCAAATACCACTAGGTTCTGGCCAAGGACCCCCTTGATGTTTTATTGATTAAACCCATCGACAATACTACGGCAAATGTAAAAATACATTAAGCTAATCTAATAATTATTTTAGCCACAACCACATCGCGATGGAGCATACACTGTGTAAAAATTTTATTTGGGGCTTTCTGCTATAGGCCTATGAGAGCCATCACTCTACTATTATTCCCAGTCATTATCATGGGAAATATGTTCAGATATGCATCACATTATTATAATGGCATTGTATAACAACCCTCATAGTATATTTTAAATGTTTCAAATGTATTTATTTCTTGCTTTTATCTTTCCCTCCAACTTGCTGAGGCCCCCCTGGCACCCCCCACTTTGAAAACCACTGGCCTAGTTTACCCATCTGTCCATAACTTGGGACCTTGTTTAGGATATGTCGGATGGACCACTTGGTGTAACCTATTGTTGTGTTGGAGTTCTAATTAAAATTAACTGCTAGATGCTTGTCACTAGATATGCCAACATAATACATCTTTCTTTGAATAAAATGAATAAGCAAAGCTATTTTGAGGAACAGCTGCATGGTCAACATAACAATCATAATAAATCACAAACAAGTTTGATTTTTATTTGTAATTAATATGCCTTTAATTTATTTCATTGATATTCAGGTGACAAATCACAGCATCATTCTAAGGCGTCTGAAATATATTTAAATGTGTCTGATCTGTCTACAAATATTTTGCAATATTTTACAATAGTCAAGCCACATAACACAGGTAAGCCCCTCTCCTCCTGAACCACCATTTTGTTCTACCTAACAAACCACCAGATAGCAAACGGTACTATTGGTACAATTTTAACAGAAATTACACAAAATATATTGTAATAATACAGCCTCAGGACCTTCCATAGCATAGTTCCACACCAAACAAATGTTGAACTGTCTCTGAGTGAGGTTTACTTTAAGCTCTCTTTGCAGAAAAAGGGCATAAGTTGTTCCCCCCAGAAACACACCATTTAGCAACAAAAGCTGTAAGCTGTCAAGAGGTTAGAAAAACAATCACTATGATGAGGGGCTGATCAGCACCACTCAAGGTATCTAATGTGTCCATGCGTTTGCCAACGTTTTCAAAACAAACTTTAAGCAGCAATCTTGTGGTTACTGAATGTAAACATGTCTTTTATCCTAAAAATAGCGTGTGTTAGGATAAAGTGCATACCATCTAAAGGCAAAAATGGCACAATGACATGCCCAAAATCTGAGTGACTTTTTATTGACACAAATCATAGGGTATGCCAGTGGGATCACTTCACAGAAGTGATATTTAATATGGTCTAAATTTCCTTAATGCAGAATCAAATTTTCCATGGTCTACATGGAGTGAGTGAATTACTAATGTAGCCAAAAGCAAACCCTTGTACACAATCATAGTCTGTTTTTTAACCTGAAGACTCAATTTTTTTTCTTGTAGCCATCAGGACAGGACATTCAAACACATGTAGCCATTACATGCACATACCGCATATTTACCCGAGTTTGCACAAAGCCAGAGAATACTTTCATAAAATCAAAACATAGTATTAAATTTCAACAACAGAAATGAACATTAAATATCTATTTTCCTGATAAAGCCATAATATTGTTTTTGTCCCCTATGGGCCGTGTTGAGGAAACCTCTTACTGTATTATGTTGCATGAGTGAATAGTTAACTGTGAGTGTTCATGTGACACTTGTCTATATTTATGGAATATATGCATTGTTGTTATTCTTTTATTAATAGGCTTAATTTTTAGGAGACTACTAATTTGCGATCACCGGACTTTCCATTTTCATTCAGCCTTATGCATAACATGAACAGCAGCTGTTGTGGAATTCATAGGCATTAAACATTATTGGCCACAATGCACAATGAACAACAAATCTCTTTGTGTCCATCCCGATGCCAGACCTTCTCCTTGAGAAAGGCTTCTTATTTGAGCCTCTGAGTGACATTGGCCAAGGCAACAGCAAACGCCTGGACAGCTGAGAAAGGATACTGAAAGTCCAAGATGTAGGCGTTACCATCAATTCTGCCAAACTGCATTACCTAAAGGGAGACAGAGAGGAGACATGAGTTGTTAAATTACTGGAGCATCAGAACATTTAGTTCTTCTAGCAAAACAGGTCAAGTAATGTCAAAATAAAAGTGAGATTTTACTGTAGGTGCTCTAAGCGATGTTACACAGTTTCTAAGCTAAAACATTTTTTGTCACACACATCACCTCACCATCCACTAGCTGCCTCTGCCCTGAATACACTGTAAAAAAACTGCAGTCTCTGTGGACAGCCCAGGCTCCAAAAACAGCAACAAAAACAACCTGGTTCATCCTGGACCATCGAAACATAAACTGTTCAAGCCCATCACCGACAAGATGTGCATTTAGGAGATTTTCAATTGCACGGGAGGGAGGGAGAGGGAGTAGCGAGCTAGCTCTCTGTTTTGTTTAAAGGTCAACAGAAGTGACATTACCCAACATAGCTTAGAGCGCTTTTAACTCTGCTTTACTATAATTTGAGTACATTGCTGCTGAGTACATTGTAGCATATAAACATGTAACAAATTATTTAAAGTTTGTAATAGATGGGATATCTGTGTATACACCAGTAGCAATTGTTTTCAACAGTAGCAACAATGACAATGACAACTGTATGTACATAAATAGAATATTTCTTAAACTATCTATAGTTTTTGTAAAAAGGAAGTTTACCTGTCTCCCGTCCAATTCTATTTGAAAGTTTTTGGCTGACTCTTGTGTCACACGGCCTCCAAAGTCCAGCTGGTACACTTGTGTGGCCTCATTCCACAATGGCTGCTTATTAGCCATGACATAGACAAAGCCTTGGCTTCCAAGGCTGCGGTCTTCCCTCTCATTGGCCTTGCGGCACTTGATCTCCTCCAGCTCGCTTGCCATGCGCATGTTGCGCTTGCTCTTCCAGCCCTTTTTGCTGCTCTGGCTCTGGTTCATGAGCTCATCGCCGCTGATGAAGAGCTCAGGCTCAGACTCTGAGCTGTCCTGGAACTCGTTGGTAGTCCTGCTCAGCTTCTTGCCCTTGTTCAGCGACTCTCTTTGCCCTTTGGGCTTTTTCTTCTCCCGGCCTCCGAGACGCGGGCTGGAGATGAGCGAATTGAAGTCTGAGAGCGCCCGGCCTTCTTTTTTGTTGGACTTGCCCTCCGATACTGTGGGCATGTTGGCCTCCTCGGCTCGGCTGTCCAGCCTCTTGCGGTTCTTCTTGAACCTGTCCGTGCCCTGGGGAACAGGGCTCTCGCTGAGGGAGGCCTCCCGCTCCTGAAAGCTGTCACTTGCCTCTGCTAGAGCCTTTGACGTGCTCTGGTGGTTGATAAGTTCAGCAGGTGGGGGAGGAGGTGGAGGCGGGAGAGGTGGTGGAGGAGGCAGAGGGGGTGGAGGAGGAGCTGGCGGCGGGGACAGGATGGGCTTCTCCAAGACTTGTTGGGACTTGCCAGGTAAGGTACCAGTGGGGTCTTGCATTGGAGGACAGGGGTTGTAAGTGTTCCATGGATGCAGTGCCATTGGATGCAGTTGCAGGTTGCTGCAAGAACTAGCACCGGGATACATAGGTGGAAGAGGGCAGCAGGCTAAATTAGCAAGGTTAGGTGGGTAGCCCGGAGGGAGAACCAAGGAGGGATCTTGCACAGAGGTAACCATGTCATTGGGTGAACAGGGTGGTGGTGGATTCTGTAAAGACTGAATCTGTGGTCCCACGTGAGGCCCCACGCCTGGTGGGAAGGGGGATAGGGAGATCTGGTAGCCAGGGAAAGTCAGCGTGTTGGGGTTAGGGGGCAGTTTGGTGGAGAGCACAAAAGGCAAGCGACTCACATCCAACTGTTGCGTTGGACTCAGGAGCAGAGGAGGCTTGTGAGGGCCTGTGGCACCAGCCAGAATGCTCTGCTCTTGGGGGAGCCAAATCTGATCAGTGCAGGTAGGGTCCCACTGGTACGGCGGGGGCCGTTTCACGGTCAGGCTCACATCCCCCAGTGTTAAATGCCTCACAGACTTCTCCAAATGGCACTGCTGGTTGAACGTCTCGTCTTCTGTAAAGGCAGAGTTGACATACACAGTCCTGTCCCTGCTGTTGTCAACGGGGCTTAGAAGGTTGTAGGAGGACTGCGAGGCCAACGATGAAGCACTTTTCGAGTGCACTATAATGGTGCTGTGTCCCGCTCCTTTCCCTGGAGGGAACTCTTGACGCACAACGGTTCCCCCGGCGATCCCGCTGCTGTTTGTGCCACCGCTGCTCACACTGACGCTGGCAGTGCTGCTGTTGCTGCTGCACTGAGTGCATGTGTACAGAGCGGTGGGAGCCCTTGGCTGGTAGGAAAGAGTCAGGCCGCTGTTAATCTTGGCCTTTGTGGGCAGGGTCCTAGCAGTGTCCACCATTTGGGAAACCTTCAGGGCCACATCTCTGCGGTCACGTCTCATCGTGGCATGAATTAGGCTACTGTCTATCCTCTGAGTGGGACTCCTGATGGTGTTGATCTGATTGGCCGGGTCGGGATACGGGGGAGGATCTCCGCTCGGTATGGTGTACCGAGGCACAGAGAGACGGCTGAGTGTTGCCGAGCTGTAGGGCAGCTGGATCTTCTTGCCCTCGGACGACGTGACCCTGAGCGTGGCCGAACCCATGCCGGACATGTTGTAGGCGTTCTGGTTCCGTATCAGTCGCCTGCGTGGGCGGCACACCTCTTCCACATTCCCGCTGCTGTCGAAGGTCGTTATCCTCTCATAGCCAAGAGGAGTAGGGTACTGCAGCCCTACGGGGTGCAAAGAGAACTCATCCTTGCTCAGGCAGGGCTCCGCAGACAGCGCAGTAGCGCCATCGCTACTGGCTATGAGGGTTGGAGGAACAGTAGATGGAGGTGGCGGGGGCGCTGACACAACAGTGCCAGGGTACGGCGGTGGGGGATTCACCTTCCTCATTTGTATCTCCAAAGACACGTCGCCTTCGATGAACGACTGCGGGCGCGAGGAGCTTGTCCTCAGGGTCAGCGTTGGCGGCTGCTCCACTCGGTCAGGCACTTGGTCCGACAGCTGGGGCATGGGAGGCATCATCTGCAGCTGGTGGAGAGGGATGGTGGGGTAGCCGGTGGGCGGAGGAGGCAGGGTGATCTGCAGCTTCAGCTGCTGCTGCATCTGTTGGTGCTGCCGCTGAAGCTGCTGGTGCTGTTGCTGGATCTGCTGATGCTGCTGCTGGAGCTGCTGCTGCTGCTGCCGCATCTCCTGGATCTGCTGCCGGATCTGTTGCTGCTGCTGTTGCATCTGCTGCTGCTGCTGCTGCATCTGCTCATGCTGCAGCTGGATCTGCTGCTGCTGCTGTTGGAGCTGGTGCTGATGCTGCGTGTGTTGTTGGTGTGGCATTTGTGGATGCTGCGGATGCTGCTGCTGCTGCTGATGTTGCTGCTGTTGTTGGTGGTGGACCTGTAGCTGATGCTGCTGCTGTTGATGCTGAAGCTGTTGGTGGTGATGCTGCTGCTGTTGGATTTGCTGTTGGTGGTGCAAATGCTGTTGCTGGATTTGTTGTTGGTGTTGTTGCAGTTGCTGATGTTGTGATGGGATTTGCTGTGCATGCTGCTGTTGCATTAACTGTTGATGATGTTGTAATTGCTGTTGCAGCTGCTGTTGTTGATGTTGTAGCTGTTGTTGTTGATGTTGTAGCTGTTGTTGCTGTTGCTGAATTTGCTGTTGGTGTTGTTGCTGGGCCTGTTGTTGTTGGTGGTGTTGCAGCTTCAGCGTCTGCACCTGGTGCTGCTGTTTTGACTGCTGACTGTGATGGTCTTGCTGACGCTGTTGATGACTTTGCTGTGGTAAGTGATGTGGAGGTGGCGGGAGAGTCCCAGTCAACAGTGAGCTCATCTCCAATCCACTGAACATGGCCTGGCCAGGGTTGGAGTACCTCGCAGGCAGAGTGTGAGAGGCCATCACTACCTCTTGGCTGTGGTCGGGGGCCGGGACGCTGGCAGCTGCCGCCGCTGCAGCTGCTGCTGAGGCTGTGGCCGTGGGATTGGTCAGAACATCCAGCTGAATGTTCTGATTGGCCAGAAGGGACTGGACGAGGCCAATGCTCTGTGTTGGAGACATGGCTTGGGCAGGGCTGTGGATTGGGGCGATAGGGATGTTGACAGTGCAAGGAGGGTTGTCTCCTGTCACTTCAGATGGTCCCATGACTAAAAAAAGAAATACTCTGAGATTAGACTAGCGAGTTGAAGAAATCAGATGTGAATATAATCTCCAAAAACAGAAACCAGCATAGTGTCTGTCAGCTTATCAAATATGATATAAGTGAGCATACCTGGCAAATCATCCTCATCCTCACTGAAGACATTTGGGTTGAAGACGGGAAGGCTCATGAAATCCAGGGAGATTTTACGCACCTCTGGGAGATAGATCGTCATCTGCCTTGGTTGTAGGTGGAGCAAACTGGTCTTGTAGATAACTGCACACAAATTTATTTTTATTACAGTAAAGGATGAAAAATATTAATAGTCTGGCGTACTAAGCGGAGCAAAGCAGATTTTTCTGCACAGTTGGCATTAAATTTGAAATCTGATTTCATTTCTTACCGGCACCCAAATTGGCTGGCAAAAACGCTGCAAGTCCCACTATTTTAAATTTGGTTCCCCAAATATTGGATGTGACTTGTGCCAGATAATTATGCTGTGGATAAAGTAAAGTGAAATATGCATGAGATTATGTAAAAAGGAAATATACTGCTGAGATGGTACATTTGGAAAAACCCACAATACCTCACTGATGCTGTCCATGGTGAATTCTCTTCGTGTGAGACTGGGAGATCGAATAGGTGGTTTCTTTGGTAGTCTGGGAGACCTTGACATCTCCTGGGCCAGCTTTGGGGACTTCCTAGATTCCATATTTATTCTGTTGAAACAGTTGACATATCAAGACTTCACTTCAGATCAACATACATGCAATATACTATCAAAGAAAAAACAATGTAATTGTCCTACCAGACTACACTGACATATCCATCAATAACCTTACATATTCTTTAACAACCTGACACCAAACCACACCAGCAAAAAACACCCATACTGTCCCCCTATATGAACATTGACAAGAGAGACAACATTTCAATGGTTTTACAAAACTGAGAATACAAAGTTGTAAATGCAGTTGTGGATCTGAAATCACTACAAGCTTGTATGATCTGAATGTGAAATGTAACATCGATATTTACCATGTAATCCCTATTTACATTTTTATTTAATTGAGTAGTAATGCTTTGTTGGCTTAAGGTACCTTGGAAGCTTTGGGGATCTGTTTCCCCTGGACAGTTTTGGAGATTTCCTTCCCCCCCATTCATCACTTAGCTCTATGTCACTGGAGTCAGAGCAGTTACAGCTGTCCGTCATGTAAGACGACATCATGCTGGTCACACAGACCTCGTCTGGAATCACACACAACAACAAAATGTATTTATTCAATAAGTCATCTTCTATTCAGACTTAATAAATGCAGTACAAACACAGCAACTCACTATATAATATAATTCATATATAATATAATTAATGAAAATCTAGTTATCCTCTTAGTAAGAATATTTATATGATCTGTTGGTGTGTCCACACCTGAAAACTGTTTTGCAGAGCAATCCAAGTTGTTGCAAGTTATGCAAGTTATAATGTTGTATGTTATGCAGCAGTCATGCTCACCTGCTTTGCTGTCCACTTTGGGGTCCATGATGACAAACTCAGGACGGAGTTTGCTGATGCGGCGGCCTTTTAGGATGGGCACCAGTCCTCCCAGGTGCTCCAGGTAAAGGGTGTAGCAGGGCCCCCCTGCCTCAGGTGCGTCCTCTGCACGCTTCATGGTGCAGTGGAGCCTCTCGTTCCCGGCCGTGGGGTAGCTGACAAAGTCGCGGATGTTGTTCGGATCTGGAATTGGTGGCTACAACAAAAAACAAGTAAGCTTCTTAGTGTCCCAAACGCCATACTGATAATATGCTATAGGCAGTTATGCTTTATTCATTTGGCTGATGCTTTAATCCAGAGCAACTTAACGTTAATGCAATGTCAATTACTACAATGGCCAGTCTCCCCAGGGTTAAGTACAAGGGCACAATGGTGGCAGCCAGGAACTGAGCCCACAACTTTTCTGGCTACTGCATGCTAGCCCACCTCCGTGGCCACTTTGCTACCACCGCCCCCTTCATACTGTATGTAAGCCCTACAGATCTTACCTTGATGGTGGGAATAAAGGCAGAGGTGACGTAGGAGCAGAGCAGTGAGGGCATGTTCAGTTTGCCCACGTCCTTCTCCTCCCGCAGGGCGCTGGCGATGCCCTGCTGGCACAAGAGCTGCAGGCTGGCCACGCGGTGCTCCACGCGCACCACGTACAGCGCCGGCCCACACGCCAGGAAGAGCCGCGAGTCTCGGTGGCCCCAGCAGATGGTGCTGATAGGCCGCTGCAGGCACAAACAACAAAAGGCTCGTCAACTGTCAGGGCTCGCCCACGCAAATGATATCATGAGCAACAGAGAACAAGATGAGTTGTTATGATCAGAGGCTTAACACACAATGCTCTGGCCATTAAATAGCCTTAGTTGCTGAAATGGCTTTAAGTTAAACAAACAAACAAACAAACATGATCAGAGGCTTTAAGTCTTGGCAACAACAACTAATAGTGTAAAGGTTTGGAAACAGCTACTGTATTCATGATCATGTTCATCTGTAGCCCAGAATGTTCCACCCCCATACATTCAAGGTAAAAATGTGAAGTTGGACTGGAAAAAAATAACAACATCACTCATCCTACCTGCAAACCCCAATACACTATGCTCACACCCCAATTCCCTTATCAGTGACCACCAGCAGGACAGCTGACCTGTGCTGGAGTCTCCAGCGTGTAGATGTGTTCCCCCTGGACGTTGTAGAACTTGACAAGGGCATTGCGGGTAATGGGTGCACAGGCGGAGGCTGAGGGAAGGCTCTGTCGCTCCATCCCCGCCACGGCCAGCAGGTCCCCCTGCGAGCACCACTGGACCACCACATCTGCAGCACACACACGCTCCTCTTCTTAGTACTCAGCTGACCCAACCACCCACACATTACTAGTGCACAAATTATAGTAATAAGGCTACATGTGACCATGGCATGATGGATTCTTAAACACAGTAAACAGATGGTATTTAGGTTTTTGGAAACAAAGCAAAAAATAAAGGTTTTACACAAATAATGGGTCTTCAGAGAGTGAATATTCTGATAAAGATTCACTGTACTAGATGCCGAGCATTAAATACCCAAAGATTCATTCATTACGTTTTTGATAGATTTCTGACAGCCCCTTAGTCAAGTCAAGTCAAGTCAAGTTTATTTGTATAGCGCATTTCATACACAGAGGTCATTCAATCAATGTGCTTTACATAAAAGTGCAGGACTCAGACCTTCCTATCATTAGATATCATGATTCATGACCACTTCACTTGAGGCTGCTTACCTTTCAGTCCTGAGCGGATGATATGAGGTGAGAGGTCATCATAGTTGTTCATTAAACTGATGTCTCCAGATATGAAGCTTACAGTCAGGAGAGGTTTTAGATTGCGTACTTCAAGATAAAAAAAAATGGATAATTTCAGTCAGGCCATAATGAAGTACCAACTGCTAGTAAATAACCACATAAGACATTTTTATACTCCATCCATGCAATTTTGAAGATACACTGTGGTTTGGAAGGGGTTGCTTTCTACCTTGAGGTGGTGCGTTGTCATCTGTATCTGTGTCACTCTCCGTGCTGTCCTCCACGAGGAAGTCCGGGCAGTTCCAGGACATGCTCACGATGCCATCAGACTCGTGCAGTAGCACATGGGCCAGCATCCTCCCATGGCAGTCCATCACAATGACCTGACCATCTGCAGTTCCAAACAATACCTGTAAAGATAAACATAGTGCAGTTATAAATACTATCACTGACACAATATCAGGGCCACTTCGGTATGATTCACTTCCCCACTTCAAGTCGAGCAGGAAAGGAAGGACATGTTTGAAGTGTGTTTACCAGGTTACTTGAAACAATTTAAAAGGTAGGTTTACAGTACATAACATTTCGACAAATTCATTTGTTATTCCAGCAACACACACTCTATATGGTATCATGACTACAATATGATTACATGTGCGGCGATGAGGAATGCCTCCCTCTTCTGAGTATGTGTATTAATATTTTCTGGGTACCTGCTGGTCATCAGGGGTCCATATTCCACAGGTGATTTGACTCTCCAGGTTGATCTCAGATGACCAGTGCCTCTGTCCACTGACAGACCCCACCAGAACAAACCCATCACGGTAGGCAATGAGGGCCTGGGTGCCATCATGTGACCAAGTGAAGTCACTCACCTCAGAAACACAAAAGGAGACGCAAAGGAAAGGTTCACTTCATGCCACACAACTGTAGGAAATGCCTTAGATATTAATATCCTTTTATCACATCACAATCTTGCATGCATTTGAGTGTTGTTACTACTATCTGTTTCATTGCAGCTATTACTATTAGCTATTACTATTCATTACTATTCTGTGTTCTTCAGTAAGTACTGTTAAACAGATATTATTAGGAGATCATGTTGAGATGGGAGATGAGAGAACAGCCTTGGTGATGAAAGCATTGTTACTCACTTGGGCACCACGATCGTTGACAAGCTCCACTGACCATCTGCCCTCGTACTGAATCCACACGAATATCCCTCCCTCCATGTCGCATGTGGCCAGCTTCTGAAATGGTTCATTCCAACGCACCAAGACAACCTGAGAATGGATAATCAAGTCTCCATGAAAAACCTGAACGGTACAGGCCTAAAACTCTGTAGAATTCACCTGACTAGCATAATCTGGTGTCAACAAACTTCTTCTCCACACAATTAGTGAAATTGTAAGCAATTCTAAATATGTACAAGATATGATAGTAAATGCAAAGACAATAGGAACAAAGAATATACACAAAAATTATGTAAAGTACTGTAGTAAAGAAATAGCCTGGATCTGTTCTTATCTTGCATTCAGGAAGTGAAAACCCTCCCAGAGGTTTCTTTACCCTTTGAGGTTTCAGACTAATCTTATCATACAGAGGTTCTTCTCTTCATGAGAACTCCTGAGCTACCTCACTGTTGTGCCCACGCAGGTTGAAGTTGATCCTCTGCGGAGTGCTCCTGTCCCGGCGGCAGTGGCTGGAGGTGAAGGTCACCCCCACCACGCCTCTCCCGTTCCCCGTGGCCAGCCATCCTTCCTCGTAGTAGCGCTTCCTGCAGACGGGCTTCTCTTTCTCACTCTTGGGCACACGGCCCTTCCAGGAGAGGCACAGGATGTTCGAGTCGCTGCAGAGGGTGGGACCGTGCTCCACCGCGGCCAGCATCCCTACTGAGTGACCAGGCTGCGGAAGGGGAAAGGTCGGAACAAAACGCAGTCAGAGGTTAGGGCCTGCTTCACACATATTGTTTGTATCAATTGGTACTACTGAGCTTCCATTTTACTTTCATTTTGTTTGTGCTTCCTGGTCCAAGAATTGTTGGAAAAAGAATAATCATAAAATTTTAGTTTATATGACTTTCATGAGCTACAGATACAGATGGATATTTTGCCTCCATTACCGTGGGGGTCAATTAGTCCTCTTTTGCATGTCTCTGCTGTTCTGATAAATTCATATTCTGAACATCTGCCACACATGATTGAATACCAAAGTGGCATTAGCTACTCACTTCATAGCTCCTGGACATCATTAGACAGAATTTCGTCTTTGAAGAAGGGCTCCATTTTGTAATTTAGATTGAATCTGGTAGAGGCTGATTTCCAGAATTGCAGATGGGAGTACAAGTAGGAAGCTGGGTGAACATCAGGCCATCACACTGCAAAGCAAAATTACACACGTGGTCAAATTAATTTCATTTGTGAGATTAGGGTCAGGGTAAAGTCTAATTTTTAGATGTCAGTTAATGCTGACATCACAAGCCCCTGTGTTGGCTTAACCTAATGTACAGTAATGTAACCTAATCAGAGATGAAAGAATATTTGTATCCTAATTCCAGTCTACCAATGAACTGTGCAAAACCAAAAACCAAACCAAAACACTTTGCTTCATTCTAATACATATTTTATTTTATTTCCTTTGGATGACAAATAGGTTAGAGGGGAAAATCGAATGCATTTTATTCACAGAGAAAATGTACAGAAAGTTAGTGTTGCAACCTGATGACCTGTTAAACAAAACAGAAGTAAATAGTAAGGAGGTGTTGCTGACAATTACTGTATGCATGTATATACAAGCAATATATAAGCAATACTGTTTCTTTGCACCAATTGAACACAAATTGCAAAAGTTATTCAGATGGTTCGGTTTGACATTGAGGGTAAGAAATGTATCACATGGGTCTAATATGCTTTGCCTCTTTCACTATACCCATAATAGAAGTTTATTATATTATCTGTGGAGATAATCTAATATGTTTTACATGAAAGTAGACCACTAAAGGACAACACAAGTCCACAGTATTTTCAAATAGGCCTTGCCATGGAACAGATGAAAGGATGAAACGGGTGTTGGTACAACCAGGGTTATTGAGTATTCAATTACATGTTTTCAGAGATATGGCCATCCTAGTGCTCTTATCTTTGTACAAGTGAACATCGTTACACAGATAGGTGCCAACATGAAGGCTTTTTGTAATGCATGAGGTCTGAATGGATAAGATATTTGCATTCAATCCACTACTGGTGTTGTCTTGGTTGTCAAACGTGCCTCTGGTGTCTAGGAAGACGTTCTCATTAATAGGCTCACTTCCACCTGATATTCTATTTCAGACAGGTTTGGTATTGGTGGGTGAATATATGCAAACCCGTGGTCACAATTAATATTCTGTGGTCTTCAAATAACATTATGAGGGCGTTTTCGAGATGTCGACGTGTTTTACTGGTACACAATTTATGTCAAGAGACATCCACCAGACTGAACAGGGAGACTCCTAAACACTATTTTCGATTCCTTGGGACTTGACATTGGTCTGATCTGACGTCACGGGACGTGCGGAACATCAGTAAAAATTACAGCTGTTTTTATTAATGAGGCCTACACAGACAATCTGCCAAAGGCGCAATTATAATGTCAAGACAGGCTCTCGAGGTATGTGAATTTGTGCGGTCTAATGAAGTCGAATAATGGTGCCACCGTAGGCTATCTTGAAGAAAAAAATGACTATCTGAACTGTCGTCGTGGCAACAAGAGCCACGATAACTCAACTAACATAATCCTGTATTTTAAAACACATCTGCGTCGCTAACTTTCTTTTTGACATCTAAAATAACTGTTTCATAAAAGCACCGCCTCCCATTTCTAGAATTAGGTAATCAGTCCATATCTAAAATTCGAATCCAGACTAGAATCATAAAACGGATGGAATTCAACGAATTACTTGTGTGAAATGGCAAGACATGTTAATTACACATGATTCAGTTTCAACAAAATAATTCACCATCACTGACGTGTGCCGCGCTATGCTCGATAATTACCTATCCCGTAGTATGTCCATCCTTGCGCATTCCAGTAAATGAAAGGAGCGATGAAGGCCAAAACAGATGCTAAAACACATACAACGACGCCAAACTCATTTAAATGGGCGATAATCCTGCTGGCATGTCTGCGATTAAGCCAGCAAACTCACCTCTGTCAGCTTGCACTTGGTGCGTCTTCGAAGGAGGTTGCCGCATGCGTACAAAAATCCTCCTGTAACGAGGGCGAAAATCTCCATCAATTATGTGGAGCGTTGTCGCAATGAACATGAACTGTAGGGGGATTTTAAAAAATTGTGTTGGCAACCTTAACTCTGACGGAACGGGTTTGCATCACGTGACGAACGACCCTATCCAGTGGGTAGATTGTCCGTGCCACACTGCGGCGCGACAGCTACAGCTCACGCGCCAGCTGCCTCCTCAGTCATATTCGCATTTAATATGACTTGTAATCTCAGATGAAGTTGGTGATGTTCCTTCAACAGTTAGAGGAACACGTGGTTATCAGAATCTCGGGACTATATAGGCCAATGACATTGCATCATATTAATCCATGGCCCAGTTTTATCAGTTGATCAAATAGGGGGAAACTGAGGAATGAAGAATTATGATAGTAGTCTGTGTAAGGTTTACATGTGTCTACTACACACAAGAAAATCATGAGAAATACATTCACAACCTATTGTGTTATTGGAGAGACCACCATGTCTCCTTTGCACTGTCTGGTATGTTCATTTGAGGCTTGTGTATTGAATAGAGCAGATTATATTCATACACTCATGACTGTAAAACACATGCAGTAGTCTATGCCTACATCGTGAGCCCTAATTAATCGTGTTACTGTTCAAGTCAACTTTCAGATCCATTCTCCAGTTTTTCACAGGTATAGCTAAGGGGTGTGTCCAGAATTTGATGATATATTCCCCACATCTGTGACATTGGTGTATAAATCATCAGAGTTGTGATGAAGGAAATTTAGTCTACCATGTAGTCAAAAATAAAGAGTTATGTTATGACATGAAGTTTGGTAGGTCCAGTAGTGCACAGCTGTTTCCTCAATCCATTCAGGTTGTCTATACGTATACGGTAGCAGCCTGTACATACAATCTTTTTTATGCAATACAATCATATTGCCCATGCCCAGTCTCAGACTCAGGTCTGGGTCTCTTGGAAGGCATGGATGACGCTGTCATAGGCAGGCGGGGGCGTTTGGGTGGGCAGATATCCTCTTAGTCCATTGCTGCCAAGCCAGAAAGATTGGCGTTTGTTCCCGGAGCTTGGAAGCAGGCTACCCTCACTGGAGGAAGGGGGCTCTATCTCCAGAGTGCATGGGGAAGATGGCGGACTACTGGCCACGGGAGACCCTCCCTTCCCTGGCGGGTGGAACGTGGAAGCCTTGAAGGGCGTTTTGCGGCCCAGCAACTCATCGGTGTCCACAGACGCCTGTCGGCGGGCATTTAAGTGGCCAGAGGCAGCGCTGCTGTCTCCAAGATGTTGGAAGCCCTGACTCCGGCACAGACCCATTCGGTTGCGAGCACGGGAGGTGTTAGATTTCCGCTTTGAGGGTCTGGTGATCACAGCTGAGGCTCTGTGTCTGGACAGCCATGTGAGGAGGATGAAGATCAGCGCACCAATCAGGAGCCCCACCAACATGGAGAGACAGAAGGCCAGGATCAAACTCTCTGTGGCAAAGTACAGAAAACAACATTTGAGTTTTAATGTGACCAAAACTGGAGATAGTTGACAGTAACTGTGATATATAGTGAATAGCATCTGAGGTAGCAACAGCAAGGGGATGTTAGATAAACAGTATGTTATGATCAAAGTTTTGTCTTATGTTGCATTTTCATGACTCAAATTAATGACTCAAAGAGTAGGCTGCATTATGTCAAAAGACAATGAACACAGTGGTGAACACGGCTTCAAATGTAACCAAAAGAAAGGTTTTGCTTTCCCTTTAAAAAAAAAAAGTCTGTCCTGAAACCACAATCTGAAATGTCGAACTACTATGTACCCTTACAGTATAATACTGTACATTCTGAAGCATAGGTAGCCTGTGTGTTTTGGTTTTAGGGTGATTAAAAATAAAACAATTAATCAGATGACCCAAGTCCATGCCTATAGATTTTCAGCTGTAGTAAAGCCAACAACTGAATCCAGGAATGTTACCTTACCAATGCCAAAAGAGTGCAGAATCTCCAGAATAGGGTGAGTCTCATTGGCAGCCATATTCCCCAAACGCCAGCTGAGATCAGGAGGGCAAAACAGCAGGCAGAGCAGCCACCCTGACTGCGCGAGAGTCTCTGAACCCAACACCAGGAGTGGCTGTGGAAGCTTTTTTTCTTGCTTACCGAAACGGAAACTTTCCCGTCATGTTTCCTGCCAGTTCTCCCGCTTTTAAAATTAGCATGTGCTTGCCTTATCTGTAGGGACCACAGGCTCTGGGAAACAGAGGCCTTTTCCTCTTGCATCATTTCCTCCATTTCACTCAATACACAACAATGGCTCTGTGCCCTTATTATATTAACACAAGGTAAGATAATGGTCTCTGGAGAACGGCTATATCCCTTTCTTTTTTCCAATGTCTTGAGGGGTTAGTGAGTAAACATACATGATAACGGAAGAGAGGCTGTTTTTACCGTCTTTAACATCTCACCTTTTCACACATTTATCCAGTGCTGCGGCAGAGAGACCTTTGATAAACCGAGGTATGAGAAAGCCTGTGGCCAAAAAAGCGCATCTTTAGTTTATCATGTTCTCTGTGTCAGCCGTTTCCTTCCATTGTCTACCCTCTCCGGACTGAGAGATGTGCACCCATGTCGCATGGGCGTTGGGTTGACAGCGTGAGATAAATCATCTATTCTACACTCTCATGCGTATAGAACTTCAGGTTGGTCACTCCAACAGCCTCAATAGAAGATCCAGAAGGACCTCTAGAGTTTACCTCTAGATGGCGATGTAGGTCAACAGAAAAATCGTCCTGTGAAAAGTATCAAGGTATGACTTAATTTCGTGTCTTGGATGTCTTCAAACTAGCCTATGTGTAAACAACATGCACAATATATTATTTGATTTGTTGTTAAAATTAACCCTCTACTTTAATGTCTGCTGTAGACTGACCATTGCACGTCATGAAGATCAAGACCTGCTCTAACAAAAAAGTCATAGACTGCAGAATAGACTAGGCTACATGTGATAAGCGGGCGATGAGCAAACAGGCCAGAGTTGGTAATCATTATTCATCAACAAAACCTCCAGCTTGTCTTAAAAATTCGGAGTCGAAGTGTTCTACCTCTGTTGACTCATCACTATAACAATCTGCTTCCGAAATAGTTTCTGAAGTTGATACTTTGATGCAATCCACTTCTCAACGAGCCGACGGCCGCTATTGGCTGGGGCAACAATGTTTGACTGTTTCTACTGGCAACGAAAGTAACACACGCGCTTCCTCCTTCAAGGGGGTTCCGCATCCGATACTTCATCTGCAGTCGAATATTAATCTACATAAAAGTGCCTATATCAACGCCGTCTTGCAACTAAGTTTGGACGTAAAAATAGGAACGACGAGACTGAAGAGTCAAAGCGCGATGCAGGTAGGTAGCAGCTGGAACAATTAGGAGCATACGCGACTTCTCGCCTCTTTATCGTAATCCTCATCATACCCACACATGTCTAATTGAGTTTGCCTGACTTCCATCCAAAGGGTTTTCGAATACTTTGTTAAACGAACTTAAATTAAACAAGAGTTGCTTAAAGGAGTTGTACATGCATGTAACATGCATGGTCAAAATTATGCAGTTTAGACTGTATACATGTAGCCTATCAAATCATATCTGTAGTCTGTAGTAATTATTCAGTCATTGAATTGCATTGGTACACATGTTTCTACATCTGCAGGCGAGACACTGTAACAGCTCCTTCTTTTGCTTTGCAGTGGACCGAGCCAGAGAGGGGCACTTCTATTGGATGAGAGACCTGTCCAGCACAGAATGAAAACTGTGCTGTGATTGGCAGTCCTCTTTCACAGCAAATCAAGTTCCTCTGGTCTGTGTGCAGTAGAGAGAGAGATAGAGAGAGAGAGTAAGTGAGACAGAGAGATAGAGAGAGGTGTGTGTGTGTATACGCAGGAGGGGAGTAGGGAATGCCCTACTGAGAGAGAGCAGTGCTGTCCTGATTGCCTTAGCAGTGTGTTCCAGTGATCTGTCCTAGTGAACTGTGTGCCCTGCGGGGCTCCGCCGCTGGACGTCATGGCTTCTCCGGGGCCATTCGGTCGGTCCGGCACGGACATCATGAACCTGATGCAGAGACTGCAAGGTAGGTGACTTCTCCTCTTTCCTGCTGCATCCGCTGCCTGTCCTGTCTGGGCTGGGAGATTTTTTTGCTGATTCAGGGTGTCCGCGTCTGAAGTTTGCCACCTCTCTTGTTGCTTCTATTATGCAGCATTCATATGCACTGTGCATGACTCGCTCTCGCCTTCTTTGCCTCCACTCCTCCACTCTATCCCTTTAGACATGTGCTGTACTGTGCATACTATATCTTTCTCTCTCTCCCTCTCTTGCGCGCACACACACACACACACACACACACACACACACACACACACACACTCATTAATAATTTACGAACCCATTTGAAGCATATCATCCAACTCTGCTAATGTGTGCTATCATCTGGCTTTACTTCTTTAGCCATACTCTTTTGCCTGCTGTCACTAAATGGCCTGGCATTACTGTGTACACCCTTCACCGGAAATGACCCTGGGTAATTAGGAGTGTTATAAAAATACAGTGTCATCTCTCTCCCTCCCTGGTGGAGGTCCCTTTATGATCTGCAGTGTGAGATGCTGCTGCTGTCGTGGGCTATGTTTTAAGGTGATTTAACCGTGTCTCCCTTCCACTAACTCCAGCTCGCTGCACTGCACCACTGTAGGAGCTGCCAGCCCTCTCCCTCTCTCTCTCTCTCTATCTCTTTCACTTTCTGTGTCGCTCTGCCCTTTCTCCCTCTCTGCACTCTGCTTTCCCTCCCACCTCTGTTGTCTGGATTCCCCTGTCTCCCTTCTTCTGCTTTCCTATCTCCTCTCCCTATCTTGCTGTCTCACTCACCTCTCTTCCTCTGTATCACTCCCTGTCTCTGTCTGTGCGCTCTTCTCTCATCCTCTGCATAATCTTGCCTTTCGTGTCTGTTTTCCTCCTCTTCTCGTTTCCTTACAGGTCTTTCTACACACCTTTCTCTCCTTTCTCACGTTTTCAGACATCTCGTTTCTTCCACATTACCTCAGATCATCTGTCTTCATTCATGCAAGGTCTGTGCCTCAGGTCTATTATCCGACTCCTTACAGCTATTTGCGTGGACCATACAGATATCTCTAATGTGATGGCTCATTGAATTAAAACATAGCCAAGGGCTTGGATCACAAGGACACCCCTTAAGTCAGATAAAGGCTGTTTTGTTGAACATGTCCCAGCTATGTCATTAGGTAAAAAGAGCAGTTATCACAGTTTGTAAGCCATTCAATTACATACGAAAAAAAAGAATACATCACAAAGGCCTCTGTGTGGGCCTTCTAGAAAGCGCTGGTGCAATCTGCCACTTCTGTGGAACCACGTGTTGCTCTCTTCGAGACTTCTCTGCCTGGAGGGGAAGAGGCGAAGATTAGGTTTTTCTTCACAGTGTGGTTGCCATGGCATTGCAAACTCACTTCCTCAGCCCCTCCCTTCCTTGGTGAGACGCTGAAGGCCGCTCACTAAGACCGCTAAGTTCCTGACTATTGTGCTGATAACATGATATAGCTTATTGCTTATTTAGCCCTTATTTGCTTCCTTCTTCAGCAGCACATAGTAAAACTGACATCATCTGCACACAGAGCCCTGCTCAACACTGAATACAGAGGTGAACTGCTCCTTCAGCTCTCACCCCGATCATCAGTGTGAAGCATCACTGTTTGTCGCCACTTTCTCCCAATTGTCTTCACCTTCCCTTTGTCTGTTTGTCTTTTACTTCCTAGTACCTTGATTTCCACTCTCGGACAGCTCTCTCAGGTAGATAGGCTCTGACTCATGGTGTCTTGCTGTGTCAGTGTTTGTACTGTATGTGTGTGTGTGTGTGTGTGTTTTGGCATGTTCAAGTATCCTTGAATTGGTAGTGAAATGCAAGACTCGTGTGCTAGCATGTTGAAGCTGCTGGTGAGCTTGTTCCATGCATTTAAGACACAACAGCCTCTAATATTGCTCACGGAGTATAAAAACACTCAGTAAGTCATTTACTACCACTCCCTCACATTCTAAGGGATTTTCCCTATTTTGAATGGAAACATCATAATGGCTGTCAAGAGACTGAAATGTGACGTCAAGCACGCTTACATTGATGTTATTCTTTTCCTGTTTTAAACAATTCAGATCAGCCTTTAGTTTAGACATTAACTTCATACTAACAGCCAGAATCAGTTTAAGTAACAGTCATTCATTAATCTCCTGAATTAGCCTGAGACTCCATCAGCCGCTCTTCCTTCAGTAGTGTTTCTGACACAAGGTGAGCATAAATGATGGGCAGACAGTAGGCTGCTGAAACTGATCTGGTAGTTGACCTTGGGGAAAAGACGGATCAATAGCAAACACTCATGCTAGGCCCCAGGTTGGTTCAAATCCATTGTTTAGGGACAGCATTTGAAAGGCTTAAATGAAGTTAGGGAGCTTTGTGTTTAAGCATGATCACATTTTCTGACTTAGCATATTAGTCATGGCTAGTTAGGGACATTATAACAACATGACAGCAAAGACTGTGGGGCACTGCTCATGTTTAAAGGGGAAAGATGGAGTTTTTAGTAGAGATGGTTTTACATTGAAAGGATTAGAGAACTGTAAGTGTATATTGGGGCAGCCATGGCCTACTGGTTTGGGCTTCAGACTTGTAACCGGAGGGTTGCCAGTTTGAACCCCGACCAGTAGGAACGGCTGAAGTGCCCTTGAGCAAGGCACCTAACCCCTCACTGCTCCCCAAGTGCCGCTGTAGCAGGCAGCTCACTGCGTCAAGATTAGTGTGTACTTCACCTCACTGTGTGTTCACTGTGTGCTGAGTGTGTTTCACTAATTCACGGATTGGGATAAATGCACAGACCAAATTCCCCTCACAGGATCAAAAGAGTACATACTTATACTTATATACTTATACTATATTAGTTTATGGAATGATTCCATAAAACAGAAACCTTATGATTCCACAAAGAAGAAGCCTCATCTACAGACTATTAAGACCAAGATGCCAGCAGCCAGTTATTCTGCTGCATTGGTTTGGCATGATTTAAAACCATTAACAGACAAACCATTCACCACTGCTTGAAAATAGAACAAAAAAATAGCAATGAGTTGTCAGAAAGCAGGAAGCTGCAGATAACAGGAAGGAAGATGTAACCACAGGCGTGTGGCTGTATGCTTTATATTTCATTATTAAAGTCTGTGTGGCACAGAAGCCATTCTGTAGTCATTCAGTCTGCCTTACACTTACAGGAGCCCTGAGAGGTTCCTTGACATTTAACGGCTTGCATGTAGAACATACAGCAGGTACAACAAAACTTGTAAGGTTTGCATAGGTTGTTGACACTCTGTTGCCATGGGGCTGGTAGTGAAGGTAAATAAGGACATACATTTCGTGTCGTGAGGTAGAAGTTGTGGTTGGTACTGTGTTCTCTCGGTTTCAGACTGTCACCATCTGGCATCTTCCCGCCAATTGTGAGCAGTTGAGCATGGGTGTGTGATGCAAAGGCTCCTGCAATTGGTCTGCTTTGGGGTTTTTATATCACAAGATTGCGTGCCAGCCTGTGTCACTCTTAGCACATTACCAAACTCACAGTATCTCAAGGCTTATGTCAGTGGTTATCAAACTATGGTACACGTATAACTGATGGTACGCAGACTCTCTCTACTGGTACTCTGGGAGTCTCCAAGATGGGTTTTTCTTTTCATAAAGACTAAATAATCACTTTAAATTATATCAGAACAATATGCATAATATAGTAAGAAATCTTAAACCACGCAACCACTGAAGTTAAATTTAAACTAGGCCTAGTTTTTGTCTTTCTTGAAAAAAAGTGGGTAACACTTTACTTGACTGTATTGACATAAGAGTGACATGACACTGTCGTGAACACATGACACTGTCATGACACATGAAACCTAACCCTAACCCCTAACCCCTAACCCTAATCCTAACCTCTAACCCTAACCCTAACTCTAACCCTAAACCTAATCCTAACCTTAACTTGTTATGACATACTGTAGCGTTATGTCATAAACATTTATGACTTGTTTAAGACACGTTTATGACAGTGTCATGTCACTGTCACTCTGTCGACACTGTCAAGTAAAGTGTAACCAAAAAAGGGCAAAACAGTATGCACAATGTAAAATACCGGTATATAGTTAAATTGGCCCACCACACTACTGTATTTAAATGTCAGCGATAATGGTGGTACTTGGAGAGCCAAATGTTTTCTGAGGTGGTATTCATTGTTGAAATTTTGAGAACCACTGGTTTATGTAAACTGAGCACAAACAACTAATGTAAAATAAAAGCAAAACTACTAATGTAAAATATTATAGTTTTATTTTCAAAATGTTATTTACATAGTGTCATGTATCTTTTTTAGAAGAATATGCCAATTTGACTGATATAAATGTAAATCAGATATTTACGTGGCATTTAGATGTGTGCACTATATATGTACTATAGCTGTCGTAGTGTGCATTTCTTTGGGGGAAAAGTTACACATATCCCATAAAATTCATTGTCTTGGACATCAGTTAAGTCCCTCCGTTCCTGACCAAAGTTTGTCAGTCATTAGGATTTGAAGATCACCAGGTTTATAGACTAAATCACAAGGTCTGTACATTTCAGTGGTTTCCTTTCTAATCTTTATACCACTTAGCACTTTCCAGAGTCCACAGTTGCCTTTGTGTTCAGTTAGACACTGTAACAGGGTTCAAATGGGTCGTAAAATTTCTGGAATTTTGGAATATACCGGTAGTCTATTTCAGACATGGAAAGTCAGGGAATTTTACCATATTTAGGGCAAAGTCATGGCATATCAGAGAATGTTGATGCATGATTTACTTGCCACTTGTACCTTAATACAAATACATTTCCACACAGAACTGGTGTATATCTGGTTATTAGCTTTACATGCTTGCTTGAGTGGTTGAGGTTAGCCCGACTTTGTTTATTCATCTCCTGCTCTAAAAAAGTCAGAGATTCTTGAACTTCTGAAATCTATGGTCAGTATATTGTACCAATCATTATACAGTAGATCATGGAAATTCTGTTTTTTTTTGTCAGGAAAAGTCAGGGAAGAGTCATGGAATTTTACATTTGACTTAGAGTGGGAACCCTGCTGTAAGCAGGGAGCAGAGCCTGAGATGCTTGCAGCCGACTCTCTGACTGTTGTACATCTCCGGAGCAATGTTTTCATGCTCAAGTACAGCACTGACATCTGATGTTCTCCCTAGGGGCAGACAGTATACACTCACAGTGGTGTAGGAAAGTCACCTGATCCATTGCCCCTGACGTTCAGCAGACTGTGGGTGTCCTGATGAAAGGGTGTGTTGTTGTCAGTGTTCACTAGTCATGGAGAGGAGGGGTCCACCTTGGGGACCGCATGCTTCCTCTTGGTCTTTCCTGTCCACTTTTACCTGCTTTGAGTTTGGCTAGTTGGCTCTGCCTCTGTCAGACCCTTGTCTGTCTCTTGTCGCCACCATAGAGGGTCGAACCTCCCCTATGTACCTCTACTGACTGATACATCCAGGGTTTAAAGTTCTCAGGCACTGTGCCGGATTTCAGGGGTGGGCCAGGTTGTTTTATGAATTGAAAATGGATAGTTTTATGTAACCACATCAAAAATGTGAATGAGTTTTCTTCGCTTTAAGCGCTGTACATCTGTTGTCCCAGTTTTTGCGGTTTTCAGCGCTGTGCTTTTTTCCATGACTAGTATCTGTCTACAAATCAGTGGTTGTTAGTTTCCTGTCTGTGTAAAGGCTGATAAAGTGTCTTTTTTGGTATGACAATGTAAAGTCAACATCATTCACCACCAAACATACAAGGCTTTTGAAATGAGTGAGAACAACCTGTTGTTTCAGGCACCTTGATGACATTATCTACACATCCCTTTAGTGTTTGTTGTATGAGAAAAATGGATCCTGGTGAAAGTGGTTTTAGACATGCCATAGCAGTGTAAGATGTCTGTTCTGTGAAATGGAAATTTGGTGGAAACCAGGAAATATTTTTTCCTGATTATATTTCAGTAAATGTGGATATAATGTATCCATCATTATTTGCCATAATATCTTTCCCATCCTGTTCTGTCTTTCATCAGAAGTAGTTGTGCAGGCATGCAGGGGATCTGTGTACAGTACTTGACAGTGTGACCACTACCATTCACTTGTTTCCTCAAGTGAGAGTGGTGTACTTGACCAAGGCGGAGGACAGGTGTCTGACTGAGTGATGGGATAGTTGGATCCAGTCGGGTGTACTCATTTGAATTGGCACAGGACTGCTGGGTAGATGGTCTGGCTAGAGGGGGTCGGCTGGTAGAGGCTCTCTGTCAGGTGCAGTTGGCAGGAGCGCAGGACTGGGAGCTGACAGACTGATAGTATCTGTCCTGGGAGGCCTGTCATCAATGTCTGCCTGCCAGCTTTAGTGTTACTACTTAGACACTACTTAATTCAGAAAATAGACATGTAGTTGTCCCCTGTTGTTTTGTTGTTATAAATTGTAACTAAAGTTTTAACTATTGTAACTATCTATTGTAACTGTTATTTGAAGTTATACATATTTCTTTTCAGTGCTTGATGTTAGTTCTTGTCATTGTTATTTTGTTAATGTAGTGTTATTTATGTTAAATGTATGTATAATAAGTATGCATAGCATAGAATATGCATATGCTTAGCAGTAGAATGTACAGTATGTTGGGCCAAAAGACGCACACAAAAGAAGCACGCAAAGACATATACTTAAAACAAGATAACACTTAGATGATCTAAGTTCATTTTCACCTCCCTTGTTTAAAACCATGACTAAACACTAGATGTCACTGGTCTACTAGATTACCGTATATGCTACATATGAGAATGCAAAAAGATTTTTGATTTGACGTTTGATTGGATATGACATTGCAGAGGAAAATAATATTCATTTAAATTCATTTAAAAAAAGTGTGTGCACGGTCAGGGCCATTTTGAATGGCTGAATTTTACACTGCCATTTTGGGCTTGAATATTAGCATACAACATTGCTAACTGTGCATCAGCACCCTTCCTCTGTATCAGAGCAGATGGAATCTGTCCTGAAGTGTTTAATGATAGCTGTCAGTAATGTATGCAGTTCTTCTGTGACTTCTGCTATCCGATCCATGTAAAATGCAACCCACACTGTCAGTGGTGTTATCTTGCTGGATATCAGTGTGAGCACGATGAGCTTTTCATTATGCCTGTGTAGCCTGGGCACTGGGAAGTCCCCTTTTGCTTACACCCACAGCCAAAGGACAAACACCATTGACTCTCAAACAAATAAAGGCAAATAAAGAGAAAAAGTTTTTTTTCCCCAATAAGTGAATTAGTCTACAAGCTATGATTCTTCTCTCCTCTCCCAGAACTATTAAAAGAAGCATGTGGCACGGAATTTCATTAGACCTGATTCAATAATGCATGATGCTAAAAACAATGCATGCCAGAAGTTCAGAGCGCAAAAGTGGGGACATCCACGCCCCGTCGCCATGGTAACGGGGCGCCGGCATGACCGTGGAAGACCCCAATGGTGCTTCGGAGGGGAGGAGGAGGGCGATATCAGGTGGAGCCTTGTCTCTGACTAGCCCTGCTAGTGCTGGCAGGGCGGGGTGCCTGGGTTGGAGGCGGGGCTAGTGAGGACAGGAGTGGGGGTAGTGGGGAGAGGAGTGGGGGTAGAGGGTGGAGGTGGGGGTGAGGGGGGCCCTTGCCTGAGGAGCAGGTGGCCAGCGCCTCCTTCAGGCATCACATGAATGATTTAAAGGCGAGGCATTGTATTGTATTGGACTCTGCCACATTCAACATGTTCTGCTCCCCTTCTGGTCTTGTACTAGCACAATCAGGAAATGAGGCTGGGGTGTTTGTGTGTACAGTATGTGTGTGCGTGATGGGGTGTCTGTTTTTGTCATACAGACATTTTGACCATATGTCCATATGGAGTCAGACACATAGTCATTTCTGCAAAGCTAAAAACTCTATCCAGTAAAGTAGGATAGAGGATAAGTCTGTGATCACCAGCTGTAATGGTTTTAATAAGAGGCCATATCTTATGGAGTGATGCTCTAAAGACCTCACCAAATAACTGTGCGCAAATCCCCCCTCCCACTGTGTCCGCACAGCTCTGGGTAAATCTGTTTGTATCTTAAGCCCCCTTCAGCAGTGGCAGGGGTTGTATTAGCATACAAGACTCTCATCTGTCATGCAGGAGCACCCCCCCCCCCCCCCCCCCCTTTACTCACGCGGACACACACACACACACACACACACACACACACACACACACACACACTAGCTCACACTTGCAACACTCGTGTGCGCCCTCTTGTGTGTGTGGATCAGGCTTGCCAGGCTGTGACATCATCGCCGTATCCCACTTGCCGATTGGCTGTGCGGAGCTGTGGTGTGTTTCTCCAGACGGATGCTGCTACTGCTGCTACTGCAGCAGACACACACACACACACACACACACAAAGAGACACACACTCCTCCATGGCACGATCCAGAGAAGGACAGGGAGGAGGGTCATAAGCCCAGCTCCATTAAGAACGCTGGTTTACCACAGGCTGCACGCCGGATTCTGTGCGTGCCTGCGTGCCTGCGTGCCTGCGTGTGTGTGTGTGTGTGTGTGTGTGTGTGTGTGAAAGGAGCAGAGGGAGGAGAAAGGAGAGAGGAGGAGGGGAAGAGTGGATTGGAGAGGGGGAGGAGGGAGGTTCCATCTCCAACCCCCAGCTGCTCTCCGTGTTTTCAGGGGAAAGCTGCGGCCGGCTTGCCTCCACTCTGTTTCCTGGAGGAGGAAAGGAGAGGGAGAGATAGCCAGCCCTGTGTGTGGGATATACGCGTGTGAGTGTATGTGCGCGAGTGTGTGTGTCTGCGCTCCTGTTTTTTTTTTTTTATCCGAGAGATCCCCTCCTCTCTGTGGATGTCATGCTCAGATGTTAGCATGTCGTACCCACACTGACACACACACCCACACACACACACACACACATTCAGAAGCCCTGATGAAGGGCACAGCCAGTGATCGGGGCAGTGGACTAGAGAATGGCCCACTTTAAGGACGTGCCTCTCAAAAAGACCACCTCCCTCAACTTGGTGACAGGATTCTTCCAGTACCTGCGCGGTAAGTGGGACAGACACTTGCCTCCTGCGTTTCACTTTGACAGATAGTCCTTGCAGACTGAAAATACATGTTCCAAATACTAGCGTGTGTGTGTGTGTGTGTGTGTGTGTGTGTGTGTGTGTTCAGGTAGTGTCCTGTTGTTGTGGATGGGAGAAGAGTCAGAGAGAGATGCACTGCACATCTGGTGCACTTAGCATTTCCAGGGCTGTATCAGAGGATGCTGTGCTTTGTAAACATGGATGTGTTGCCTGTGGCTCAATGTGTGCATGTTTATTTTTGTCCGTGTGCATGTGTCTGTTGTGCGTGTGCATGTGCGTGTGTGTGTGTGTGTGTGTTAATGACATGCTCTTTTGCCTCCGTGTTTTTGCGCATGTCATTGGATTAAAGATGGCTCATGCGTGCTGCGACCGTGCCGGCATATGTGTCTGCCTGTGTGTGTGTGTTTTTGTGAGTGTCTATGTGGTTGTGTGAGTGTGTGTTGGGGGTGGTCTGTTCTTTACCATGTTGCTTTTTAAAAAAATTGTTTACTCTACAGAATCTTTGAAGCTCAGCATCCCAGTGTGCATCAGCCTTAAGTTATCTTTTCCTCCACAAATCGTCACGTTATCTCTGACAGTACCGTTAGGCGAAGCTTTCTGTATATTTTTTGTGAACCAGGCTATTCTTATCTTGCTCTATTTCTGTCTGATTTCCTTCATCTCGCTGAAGGGTGTCTCTGTCTAGCATGGCTCGGTGGCTGTGGTCATCTTTACATCATCGCTATCTTCGAAAGCCACTGCTTTTGTGTGGAACTTTTAGCACATTTACAAGCCATTAATGTTTAGTTAGAAGCAAATAACCCAGTTATTATGTGATGACCCAAAATTGTAACACCAACAGTAATGATTAATTATTTGTTTGGCTTTTCTTTAATAAATCAACAAACGTCTGTCAAAGGCTTTCAGTTTCTCCAAGTTTCTATTTTTCTGAACAGCTCTGAAGCTATCTGGAGACCTCTTGAGATTTTGGATATTTTTATTTGGAGATTTATTCCCCTAAAAAACAAATATGCTTTATTTTCTTATACGTATGTGAGGTTCCATCTCTGTGATGATTGGTTTGATGTTCACACCTATGTATTTTCGTAAAGAATAACATGCCAAATGAAAGTTGCTGCCCATCCTACTTGTTGAGGTCAGCTGAGATCCCTGCCTGATCCGTGCTTGAATGTTGCTGCTTCTGACAGACACCAATCTCTGAGCCACATCAGGATACAGTACAGTCCATGGTCATTAGTAGCTCATTACTGTCTTATTGTTTAACTTTGGTGTGGTTGTTTCTTTATTTGTGGTTTCCTCGTTCTTTTCTTCACTTGCAATTCGTTGTTGACTTTGCCATCTCATCTACACGTAACATTCTACTCCATGGACCGTGGTGCACATGTCCCTTTCTCACCACACAGATTCACCTGTCATCACATACACCTGTCCCTTTCTCACCACACAGATTCACCTGTCATCTCATACACCTGTCCCTTTGCATCTGTGCGTGGGCCAGTAAGAAACACCTCAGCTTGAAAAACAGTAGCATCGTTGTACTTGTCAGCGGATTTGAAGATGCAAGATATCTCTATCTATGATAATTTCACCTTGGAGGTAACCTCTGTGTGATAATATGCATGTCTCTGTTGTAGATGAGCAGGAAGTGGTCCAGAAGAGAACCTTCACAAAGTGGATTAACTCCCATCTGGCAAAGGTAAGACTCTGTCTTAACTGGCTCTGTACTGTCTGTAAATGACTTCAGGTCACCTCTGTATTGGATAGCACCAGAAGGTGTTCTAATGGATGCACTGAAGTCTTCAAAACCATTCTTTTTCTAGTCATGAAATTATGGCAATTCCACTCTTTAAAACTAAAGGTCACACACAGCATAGTAATTATAGAAGCGTCTTGTTAATCAGCAGTTAACTGTCTGCACAACTGTGGGCCGTGGGCCCATGAATCTGAAGAATGGAAATGTGACATTATATTAGTCATCAGATTGAAGCCTAGTGAGAGTGCATAGTTACTGAGTTACTGAATTGTTGTTGTTACTGAATACATGCAGATAGATGCACCTGTGTGGAGTTTGTGTGCAGAGGTAGGATAGGGTGATTGGTATTTATGGAATGAGGTTGTTTGTGGAGAGAGACCGTAGTGTGCAGTTGTAAGAGGTATCTGTAATGTCTGGGTTTGGAGAGGTTGCTGCATGTCTCTAGAGACAGCCCTGCCTGTCTCTACTTTTGTCTGTTAGGCAGGGAGGAACTGCCCAGGGTCAGGAAGCTAAAAGTCTTCTCCAGTTTGTTGAGCCAGCTGTCTGGATGTTCAAAATAGGTCAGTGCCCAGGTAGAACTAACCGGAGGTGAAATCGGCTAAATCAGCACATAGGCTTGGGGAAAGCAGACAGGACGGGAGCTGAATTCAAATTAAAAGTGGCATTATGGGAGGGTGAATAAGGCAAAGCCATAGTCAGAGTGATGTTAGAATCTAATGATTATGATAATTGATTATTGATATGATGGATATGATAATTTATTGATAATGAATTAATATAATAAGCGCATTAGTAGCACAGTTTCTTTTCAAATTTCAAAGAACAATCGTGCATTATTTTATTGGATGGACCTAGAAATATTCAGCTCTGCTGTAGCAGTCTGCAGAAGTCTGCACTGAATCTACAAGCTTGTGTGTGATTCCTTATATAGAAAGAGCTGTGTGTGTGAAGGCTGTATGAGCATGTGTAAGTAGGTGGTAGCCTCTGTACAGACGTTAGATAGCCCTGCGACGGCCGCATCAAAACTGTGAAAGCAAATGGGGACAGGGACTGCATTGAGATAGCCTGCTTTACGGAGAGAAAGGGGCGGCATGGAGGCTGGTGCGTGCGTGCGTGCGTGCGTGCGTGCGTGTGTGCGTGCGTGCGTGCGTGCGTGCGTGCGTGCGTGCGTGCGTGCGTGCGTGTGCTTGCACGTGCGTGCGTGTGTTTGCGCGTGCGTGTGTGTGTGTGTGTGTGTGTGTGTGTGTGTGTGTGTGTGTGTGCAGCATGGCCACTGCAACAGTATCAGGTCTGGCCTGTCAGCCGTGAAACGTCTAATGAGCTCACTGACCCGATGCCATCATGACTCTGAGATGCGCACGGAGCATCACTGTAATCACACAGGAATGACGAGTCACCCGCTTGCCTCGACGTGCAAAATCAACTCCCCTTAGCATTCGGATTATTCAGAAGCAGTTAAACTCCCCATTAACCAATAACAACAACAACCCTCACAGCGCTTGGGAAGTAAATAAATAGCGTATTGTGATGCCCTCCCACCCCATAGAAAAGAAAGGTCTCCATTCTAGAGGGCCGTGCTATACTCTGCTGCAGCAGAGAGAGCTTTCAGAAACAAACAGACACACACACACACATACACACACACACAGACA
Organism: Alosa pseudoharengus; assembly: GCF_046254945.1. Lineage (NCBI taxonomy): Eukaryota > Metazoa > Chordata > Actinopteri > Clupeiformes > Clupeidae > Alosa > Alosa pseudoharengus. The sequence goes on along the minus strand of NW_027468680.1, from coordinate 18,959,759 downwards.
CACACACACACACACACACACACACACACACACACACACACACACACACAGAGCAAGAGAAGTGGGTGGCATATGTCAGAGCCCAGTGGTGTTTTGGAAAGATTTTAAATTCTGTCTCTGTAGTGTTGTTGAGAAAGAATGAGGGTATTTTCATTTCTACAGACTCAGTATGATAAAACACTGACTTTGGCTCTGTATATGGCTATGATTATGGCTACTTACTCAGACAGCAGGAGACACCCAGTAACTACTGCCATAGCTTATCTCAGACACAGCTGCTTGTCGATGTTGTTCTCAGCGGTGCTGCCATAAGTTGGCACTGAAGATATTTTTAATCCTTCTGTATGTGCGTTGTACTACGTTGTGCATATTTTGTGGGTAAAAGCTCTTTGATGGTCTGCTTGAGACACTGTGACTCTGCTAGCCATCAGGGAGCATTATACCCAGAGACAAAGCTCCACTGCTGCCAGACAGGTACTAACAACTGGCAGAGCTGTCACCTAGCAGAGTGACTGCTGTCACTCAGGGGATATGCTTGAAGAACTTGTGGTTCTCTCTGTCTGCACGTGTGTGTGTGTGTATGTTTGTGTGTACAGTATGTGTGTGTGTATATGTGTGTGCATGTGCACATATGTGTGTGTGTGTGTGTATCTATGTGTGTGTGTGCGCACTCGCGCATGTCCCTAAGTGTGTGTGTGTGTGTGTGCGTGTGTGAGTGTGTGGGTGTGTGTGTGTGTGTATGCGTGTGTGTTTGTGTGTGCGTGCGTGTGTGTGTGCGTGTGTGTGCGTGTGTGTGTGTGTGTGTGTGTGTTTGTGTGTGTGTGTGTGCTTGTGTGGGTGTGCGTGTCTGTGTATGCGTGTGTGTTTGTGTGTGCGTGCGTGTGTGTGTGTGTGTGTGTGTGTGTGTGTGTGTGTGTGTGTGTGTGTGTGTGTGTGTGTGTGTGTGTGTGTGTGTGTGTGTGTGTGCATGTGTGTGCATGTGTGTGTGTGTGTGTGTGTGTGTGTGTGTGTGAGGTTATCTTTGGTAGGGGAGCAGTACATTTGGAGAGGGCAGTCCAGTGCAGATGGGCAGGGTGAGTGTGAGGAACACAGCCCTGTGGGAAATGTTCTGCTCCTGGGGAGCTGGACGCTTGTGCCCAGCTCTTACTAGCAACAAGCAAGCCACTGCCACTGCCACACAATCCTTACACTTATTATTATCAGTCCAATAATATAATATAATATAATATAATATAATACAATATAATATAATATAATATAATATAATATAATATAATATAATATTGGTGCTTAATAAATAAATATAAATATATAAATTAAATAAGTATTTACCAATTGATATTTCATGTCTGTGTGGTTTAACTGTGATCCTCTTGTATCTGAATGGCATTTCCATAAGCTGCTGGACTGTCCGTGGAGCAGAGAGTAGTGGTGAAGTCATGGAATAATCAGAGTCACAGAGGAACATGGCAGAGCAGAGGAGAGAGCAGAGGTCAACCAGCTGACTTTGACTACAGACTCACTTTTAAAGCAACAGTCTGAACAATAGATGATAAAGTGCTCGTGCTCACCAAAATGGAAAAACAGAGACAGGAAAGGTGGGAAGAGCATCAGCAGGATTCTCCTCCATGCAGACTGTGCAGTTTATGAGCCGCTCGACCGTGGCCAAAAGTGTGAAAGAAGGCACTAGGTCTCTGCTGACTACTGAGCAGAAATGGCAGAAGCAGAGGGAAATGAGAATGAGGCCAAAAGTGTGTGGAGTGAAATGAGGATGACCTGGGATGTGCCGGCCTTCCAGGAAACAGAGACAGACTTTAGCATCTCTGATAATTAAAGGCACGTGGTGAGGGACTGACTTGGGTGTCATCAGTGGGGATGTTGGAATGAGATTGATATTAAAAGGAGAGAACGGGCCTCAGTAAATCAGTGAACGATTTTCTTTAGGGATTAAACCCAAGTTCCTCGAGCTCGGGGCCTTCGCGTTTCTCAGCCTGTGTGGAAGATGTGCCGGCGGGATGAGATTTTAATCAGCAGAGGCAGGTAATCGCAGCCAGAGAGGGATTTAGTGTGGCTGCCGTGCTCAGACAGAATGTCTCCGCAATATACCTAATGGACGCTTAATCAAGAACCCGCACACCACAGTGCAATGGCAGACATCTCTCTGTCAGGCAGTTTCAGCATTATAGGTGTTTTTACGCAATAGAGGTGGCTTTTACATGGAATTAGTTAAATATGAAGTGTACTCTCTGATTTCCTAGAAAAAAAACAGTTTGCCAAAGACTCTAGTAATAGCCTACTGATGAAGAACACTTAGTAGAACACTTGCATACCTGTTTTGTCTCTTTAACGATCTATAGCGACATTCTTCACAATTTTCTACATAGATTTCTCTAGACTCCACATTGCTTTTATGACAGTTTCAAGTCCAATATTTTGCAGTTGTGATGAGAGGGTTAAGTAAGCTCCTCAGTGGTATCTAAGTCAGTCTATTGTGAATTTGTGAGGGGGTTCTTGAATGGCCTCTTAGACACTCAGGTTGCTGACTCACTGTGGTTGCTGTTGTCAGGGACTCCCCTCCATTGGCCTGTGTCATTTAAGCTGAAGCTCTTAAGTATTCTAGTCAGCACGGACCGGCCCAGCAGGCTCTTTTGTTGGTCAGGCTATTGGTGTCCAGTTGGTCATAGCTTCTGAAAGTTTTGGGAAGAATCTTAGTAATGCATGCCGTGCTTTGATGCGGGAGCAGCTAAACATTGGACATGGATTACAGACATGGGTCGCACTGAGCACACCAATAGGGAGCTGGGGGTGCCTCAACTCTCACTGCCTATTATCAAAACAAAGGATTGCCATAACAAGGAGGAGAGGGGGACATAAAGCAATGAAAAGAGACATTTCACAAAGGCAGTTAGTCTCCATTTGGTTTCAATGGAGTTCTCCTCTTAGTACCCTTACAGTGCCCCTGCTACGCCAAGAGGCTGAGAGTTTGGATGCAATGGATCACAGTTGTTCATCTTTAGCAAACATGCTCTACTTCACTCTCTATCTCTTTCCCTCTCTTTTTCATTCTATCTTTCCCCCTCCTACTTTGTCTCTCTCTCTCTCTCTCTCCCCCTTTCCTCTTTCATCATCTCTCACTCTCTGTGGAGAAAATGAAAGGTCTTGGCACAGCGCTGGTCTGAATCACCGGGAAGTGCTGGCAGTGTCACGGTGGAAAGCCTGGGCCCTTATCTAACGTTGTTTGGGTCCAGCCCCTCAGCTCCTCTCCTGCTCTGCACCACTTCCCCAACATGCTTTATGAGGGAGCAAAGCCATTGGGAATATAAATCATATTTGAGGGGATTTGATTGGATACATGTAGGTACAGGTTTTTGTAATCCGTTTTAGGAGAAGATGTGCTTATCACAGTTGGAGTGGACTAAAGGAACACTGAGGAGTTATTTTAGGGATTATTTGCAGAATACTCTATTCTATTGTCGACTGTATAAATATTGTGTCATAAGACGCGTATCACAACAATAAAGTTGTTCAAGGTTTCTCACAAGGTGATCAATGAAAACATTGAGTAAATCAACTATTTCTCATTTTCTGTCTTAAAAGTCAGCTCTTGGCACTGTTCCAACATCCTGAGAGGAGCGTTTCCTGTTGTGGAGATATATGTGTGACATGATTAGCCTAGGGGTCTTACACTGTTGGTTCTGTGGTAAAAACACTGCTGCTGGCCCTGTCCCTCATATTTACCATTTAACAAACCACCACTAATGGCATTTTGCCTTCACCAGCATGTTGTTGTAATTTTGCCTTAGTTGAGGTCCCGTCTCAAGACACCTATGTACTTTACAAATCAGTGCACAAATCAGTGTCACACAATTCCCACTATACAGTGTAACATACATTATACACCATTATATATCACAAACAGCTGTACACATTTTCCTACCGATAACAAAAAACATTCTACTGTATGTCTCTCTCTAGCCTGAATGCATTCTGTGTTGTATGTGCTATTTAATACTGAGCAGCTGTCTCCATCACTTTGTTTAAATAGTCCAGTATTCAGAGCATGTGCACCTGAGTGGAACTACATAGAACAATTAGTCACACAATTTTCCAATTTCCATATTCCATTGTCCTAAGAATAGATGTCACATGAATAGCACACTTTACAGTGGCTTTTTGTTCAGAGTTGTGTTGTAAATACTTCATGGTGAGTTGTATTTCTGCCAGGGTTAATAAAAACTGAAGGAAAGTTGATGACGCTGGAGCTAAAAAAAAACTCAAGAACCTTTTAGTCCTGCCTCACAAGGGACGTTCCTTCACTGACTCTGAGTAGCTGTTCTATGGCTGTTCTACTAGCATGTTGTTAGACTATTTTCTTACTCAGAATTAAAAACCTCTACTGGGTTTAGAAAGCCAGACCCATCAGTCAAACATAATAGTCAGTTAGGCATTACTCTGTTCAAGAGCTCATCGGCAGACTGCCATTATTGTGTGTGCAAACTTGCTCAAATCAAACTCAAGGTCGAAATAAAGGTTAAGATTAGTCAAGCCATCAGGAAATGACCTGAAGTTCATTCCATCATGGAAAATTCACAGCACTCCCAGACTGCCATCCCATCCTTGGTCTCGAGGAATCCTCACACTGGGCTTTCTGGCTAGTATGAACAGTTCTCAAATCCACTTCAGTGAGCCCAATATGCATCTCTGCCCTAAAGTGCACACTTGTTTAACATGATGCATTATGTGGGGGTGACAGAGGGGAAGTCAAGGGGAAAATAGTAAATGGAATTCAACCTAGGGTTGCAGTAGACAGCTTGTGTGTGTGTGTGTGTGTGTGTGTGTGTGTGTGTGTGTGTGTGTGTGTGTGTGTGTGTGTGTGTGTGTGTGTGTGAATGAAAGAGAGAAGAGACTGTTTTGTTAGACACTCTTAAGTGAAATAAACTTTATTCAGTTCAACGTTTCTAATTCAGATTCTTTCTCATTCTCATCACTACAGTACAAAACCCCACTGAAGATCAATGATCTGTTTGAGGACATCAAGGATGGGGTGAAACTCCTGGCTCTGCTGGAGGTGCTGTCAGGACAGAGACTGGTGAGTGTCTGCCGCCTACTTCTAAGCATCCTTGGCTGTGACTCCCTTCTTGATGTTGCCAATGGATCACTGTCAATACAACACCATTACGGAGGTTACAAATGGCCAATGCTGTCAGACCAGCACTTTAGTTGTAGTGTTGAGTGTATTGCTTTCCATTCCATTTATCTATATACATCAGAGTTTAGTAAGTGTGTTTGTTGTGTTGAGTAAAAGATTTGAAACATGAAGTATTATGTTGTGTGGACATATTGTATGTGTGCAGTAGTTAGTTTTATAGAAAATGAATACAAGTATGTGGTAAGAGGGATTTTATAGGAATAGGAAAAATGAGGTCTGTGTTGAGCTGTTGAAAGCTGAGGTTTTAAATATGCCTTGTGAAGTATAACTGCTACCAATGATAGTTAATTTATAATGTATGATGGATATGGATAATAGATATGTATATAGATGTGATTGTGGATATGGATGTGGATGTGGATGTGGATATGATGGATCCTCTCCAGGCATTAATGGTGAGTCCTCATTGTCTCTTCTCAGCCATGTGAGCAGGGCCGGCAGCTGAAGAGAATCCACTGGGTGTCCAACATTGGCACCGCGCTCAAGTTCCTGGAGGGACGGAGGGTAAGGAAAGGCCGCGCTTCCCCGCTGTTGTTTCCCTCAAGCCAGAGCTGATGCTTTTGTACATGCATTACTTCTATACATTTATATGGACGGTGGTAGCGTAGTGGCTAAGGAGCTGGGCTAGCATGCAGTACCCAGAAAAGTTGTGAATTCGCGGATGCCACTGCTGTGCCCTTGAGCAAGACTCTAAGTTGCTAAGAAGACTGGCCCTGTAATAGCTAACGTCTGTAAGTCGTTCTGGATAAAAGCATCAACCAAATGAATAAATCATTATTAATGGTGATTTTATAGAGCTGGGGCCTTTTAGGTCCAGGGCTGATTACTCCATAGAATAATGCTGATGCTTTTGCACACACAGCATCTGTGCAGTCTAGGTCCAATGGTGATATGTTTTGCATGGTTCAGCTCAACCTGTTCAGTGTTTTTTTTTATTTATTTTTTTAAATGTACTCTAAGCGATGTTGGGTAACGTCACTTCTGTTGACTTTCAAAGAAAACAGAGAGCTAGCACTCCCCCCCCCCCCCCCCCCCCAAACTCTCCTAAACGCGCATCTCACCGGTGATTGGCTGGAACAATTTATGTTTCATGGACCAGGCTATTTTTCTTGCTGTTTTTGTAACCTGGGCTGTCCACAGAGACCACACTTTTTACAGTGTATTTGGGGGACAGGTAGCTAGCGGATGGTGAGTATGTTTGCTGTATGTGACAAAAAATGTTTTAGCTCAGAAACTGCGACACATCGCTTAGAGCACCTTCAGTTGCAGAAATGTACCTTTGCACTGTTTCAAGGAGTACCACAGCCATATTCTAACTGTATTGCCAAATTTGATAATGAACTGGCTGTCATGGCCATGCTGCATACTTGGTGCATGACCAATCAGCATTGACTAATGATACATCACTTCCTGTCTTTAACGTCACCTACTCTCTTACCATGCCTCAGTCAGTGTACAGAGGATCTCCGGTCAGTATTGCTGACATCACGTCCTGCTCTTGCACCAGCTCTGATGCTGCTAACTGCATCCATCTGACTAGGCTGTTCACTTCTCTTTCTGACCGATTCTGAACTGCCGACGTTCAGTTATTAGAACATTCATAATTTAATAGCAGCTTGAATGAGGTGATGTTGTTGCATATGATGAAAAGGCAAAATTAAGTCATGCTGAACATAATGCCATTGTCAGGACAACTAATCTTTAACTTCATTTGGTATCATGTTTATGAAAGGCTGACTGCTGAATGGCGAATGATGTTTATGGATGAATGTTTAAATGATATGGCGGCATGTTGGAAAGAATGGCTGAAGGATTATACTTTAACAGGTTTATGTTTAACATTAACTGCTGGCTGATTGATCTTAAGCTTTAAAAAAGCATTAACAACAGTCTGAATGATGGCTTACCAAATGAATGAATGAACGATAGAAATGCATTGATATCTTGTTTAAAGCTACCATTCTGAAAAATCCCATCCCAACCAGACACTGTTTGGCAGGCTGCATTACTTATGGCTCTCTTGAATTGGCCTGTGCATGACCTGTCAGAATAGCGCAAAAAATAAATAAAAACACAACCACATCCATTTTCTGGATTGGAATCTAGTCGACAGGAAGTACATATTCCATTTCAGTTGATTTGTTGGCGACAGAGAACATGTCTCTCTGTCTCCTGTGCTTTTGCACTCTTTTCCCGGCCTGCTAATGCACTGTCATTGCTGAAATAACTCACCAGCTTGCTGCGCCAAACTGCTGGCTACGGTTGCTTCCTGAGAGAGGGACACCACGGGGTCAGTGAGGCTGAATCATCAACGTTAAAAGAGTCCTCCAGGGAGGTGACTGCCCCCACAAAGAGACGTGTCATTGGACTGGGGAAAAAAGTGCATGTCTTTGAACCCAAGAAAAACATTGGCAAAATGTACCGTCTTACATTTTTTTTATTTTTTTTTTATGTCTTTTCTGGTTTCAGATCAAATTAGTCAACATAAATGCCACTGACATCGCTGATGGGAGGCCATCTATTGTCCTGGGCTTGATATGGACCATCATTCTCTATTTCCAGGTGAAGTCTACAGACCACATGCTAAGGCTAGCGCTGTCAGTTGTTCGCTGTACTTTTCCATTATGCATCTGGCGCACAGAAGGTGTGCCGTTTGTGTGTGTGTGTGTGTAAAAGGCAACATGCTAAGAATCCCATAAAATGTGCTGTTTAAGTATCTGTGTAAACACTATCCCAAAAAAACCCCAAAGCATTAAAACATCAAAGTGATGCTAATTAAGTTGCTTCTTTTCTCAGTCAGATTGTAATCAAACTTTAAAGAAACCCAGATTTACATATTGGCTTGCATATTACATATTATTGCATAATACATATGAACTGCACAACACTCAAATGCTATCGTTCTGTCATTTAAATTCTGAATTTCCCCTAGGGATCAATAAAGTATCTATCTATCTATCTATCTATCTATCTATCTATCTATCTATCTATCTATCTATCTGTCATTTAAATTCTGAATTTCCCCTAGGGATCAATAAAGTATCTATCTATCTATCTATCTATCTATCTATCTATCTATCTATCTATCTATCTATTACACCATGTCTCATAGTTCATGTCTTGCCTTCTCTCTCCCTGTGGACGGTCAGATTGAGGAGCTGACCAGTAACCTCCCAGCTCTGCAGGCTCTGTCCTCCAGCGCCTCCTCCGTAGAGAGCATGGCCAGCACCGACGCTGCCAGTCCTCCCATGAAGAGGAAGGTGGTCACCAAGTTCCAGGGCAGCGCCAAAAGGGCCCTACTGAGATGGGTGCAGTGCACTGCCGCCAAGTATGTCTGGAATCACAACAAGTGCACACACACACACACACACACACACACACACACACACACACACACACACACACAGGCACACACCCACACACACACCTACATCCACACACACACACACACAAACACACACGCAGGCACACACCCACACACACACCTACATCCACACACACACAAACACACACACACACACACACACACACACACACACACACACACACACACACACACACACACACAAAACTGTATATATAATATCCTCATCCTCCCCATTAAACCCACTTTTATGTAATTATCCACACTTGTACCTTTAACTGTCAAGAGAAATGCAAACATTCTGTGGCATTGCAATGAAACGTTTGAAGGTGACGCACCTCCATGTTTTGAAGTGCATCATGAAGGCCTGTGCAGATGTGCAGATTCAGTCTAAGTCTCGGATTTCCCCGACAGCCGTCTGGGCATCGAGGTGAAGGACTTTGGGCCCAGCTGGCGGAGCGGCGTGGCATTCCACTCCGTCATCTACTCCATCCGGCCGGACCTGGTGGACATGGAGCTGGTGCGGCGGCGAGGGAACCGGGAGAACCTGGAGGAAGCCTTCTCCGTGGCCGAGACAGAACTGGGCATCCCACGATTACTGGACCCTGAAGGTATTTCTCCTCCCTAACTCGTTTTTGTCTGTCTCGTTCCGTTTTTCTGTCTCTCCTCATTTCTCCGCTCTCTGGTTTCTATCTCTCCCCTCGGTTCCTCTCTTCCTCCGTCTTTGTTTTGTGTCCTGGAGGAAGCACCAGTGGTTGGGGGCCGTAAGATATCTGTGTTTACTTTGTTTCATTTTACCCAGTGGCTCTTGCTAAGTCAGCCAGGCGGTGAGAAACCCTACCCTAGTTTGGCTGAGCTGGGCAGATATGCTGCCCCGGTCAGATATGTGAATGGTTTTATTTACTGAATGGCCCCTTGTTTTATTGGTGAACTGCTTCTGGGGGCTAAAAACATTGCAAGCAGACACTGCACAATTATGACAAGGATCAAAGTGCTCGGGCCTCATTAGGGTGAGGGAGGGATTGTGTGTGTGTGTGTGTGTGTGTGTGTTTGTGTGTGTGTGTGTGGGTGTGTATGTGTGTGAGAGAGAGAGAGGGAGAGAGAGAGAGAGAGAGAGAGAGAGAGTATGAGTGTGTGGCTCACAGTCCCCTTTGTAGGCCAGACTACATGATGAGCTGGAGCCAGTATATAGCTGAGCTCTGGCATCCCATAATGAGCCCTGCTATGGCAACTGAGAACCGGGCTGAGCTTAGCCTGTTATGGGAGCACGGGGTCAGCAGACTCATCAGAGGAGTCCCTGATTTGTTTGCGCCTGACCAGAAACCCGCCATGACATCCAGGCTTGTATTTATTACCGCGTCTGTGTTGCAGTTGTGGTGACAGTGACCATTAGACAGTGAGCTCAGCATGTAGTTTGCTGGGGGATTATGACTGGTTTCACTTTCCCTCCAATTTAGCAACAAACCTGTCACTGCAGAAATTAGTTGTTGTTGTAACCACCAGAGTAATGGCTCTGAAATGAACAATAGCTGCCATACATTTCAGGCTTTTATAGCATGCATTTCTGGGATGACAACTCAGTAATGTGTGTTTTCGCTGCTCACACACCATACTCTTGTCTGTTGCTGTACAAACATCACATTTGTATACTGTTTAGGAAAAAAATGCAGTGATTGTGCTAGACTCATTTATTTTGACATTTACTAATGACTTTCTCCATTTTTACCTGGAGGGTAATCGGATGCTCTCAGAGTGAGATACTTAGACACACTTGACTCGTCACTAGAGTGTTGGTTATCCCCAGTGGCTGAATCCCATGACACATTACCTGTTGCTTCCTGCACCGAATCCCTGTGGAAGTGTGTGTTCGTATTCAAGTGAGATGCTGTGTGTGTGTGTGTGTGTGTGTGTGTGTGTGTGTGTGTGTACACTGCCTGACCTGAAGTGTGTATCATAATGTTTTGTCTTAATGTCAAAAGACAGCAGCGGAGACTGTGCTGCAATGGTGTGTTTGCCACTTCAGTTGAAGAACAGATACAGATATGTTCTTATCTTGCACTCTGTGTCTTTCATCCACACTCTTGTGTGACAGACACTATGTCCACCTTAAGCCTTTCTTCTCCACAGCTGACCTTTCTCTATTTCTCTCTCCAGACGTGGATGTGGACAAGCCCGACGAGAAATCCATCATGACCTATGTGGCCCAGTTCCTAAAGCACTACCCGGACCCGCACCAATCAGATCAGACAGATGGCCAGCCAGAGGAGGTACCCAGCATCCCCCTCGTCCTATTGGCTTCCACCACAACACCCTGCTAAAAATACATCAGTGGTTTGTCAGTACTGTGTCACACAGTATGGTGTTCATGATGCTGACAATATGCTATGACAACCAATTACTGTCTGTTTATTATAGCCAGAGTAGTTTTTATAACATTATTATAGGGGCAGTTTGGTCATGTGGCCACCTGTGTGAAGCATTAGCCCTGTATCTCTGGGCAGTGTGTTGTTAAAACTCACTGACTTAAAGTCATGAGAAGCAGGCCATACATATGACTCCCTCTTATGTTAGAATATTCCTAGAATAAACTATGATGACCAAAACATGGTTACACAAGCATTATGTTGACCACTTTTTCTGCACACTACTGCATTTGTGTGTGTATGTATTGCTCTGTTATATTGCTATATGTGCTTGTTTTCACATGCTGATGCTTTGGTGGCTTATGCTGATGTGCTAGTTTTCCATGCACAGTAATTCCATACAAGCTAACGATGTTCTCGTCTAGCTCACAAGTAGGCCACATGCTTTCATCTGCAGCACCTTGCACACTCATTCCATCTCTCATTTCTTTCTCACCCTATTTCATGTCCGTGTATGTGTGTGTGTGTGTGTGTGTGTGTGTGTAGCCGGTTCTGCGCACCATTCCAACCTTTGCTATCTCTATCCCCACGCTGCAGGTAAGGGCTGAGCTCTGTGGAGTCGGCATGAGCTTGAGTGCTGTGTGTGCTCACTCTCTCCCTTTGCCTCCATGCCACCAGTCCTGCTGGCCGCTACATCACCACCACACAAGTGCCACACCACCTCCCCAAAGCAATTCCTCCAATCATTACTCATTTTAATGATGACGAGGTGCCATTGTGAGCTCTTCTGTTTGCCTCATGGAGATGCTGTGGCGTGCTTGTGTGGTACTGATCTAGCTGTGCAGGTTAAACAAAAAAGAAAATGGTGCTGGTTGCAAAGTGGGTTTTGTCATTCTGACACATTCATACTTCAGTGCAGCTTTTCTTTATGCCTTATCTCTGTCCTTCTCTCTGCTAACGACTGGACTGTTGTTGTTGTTTGCATCTCTCTGTGCGTCTTGCTTTCCGGGACAGTTTGATCCACAGGATATAGAGCTTATGTTTGAGGTATGTTCTATGGAGTTCATATTTTAGATACAAGCTTTAGAGGCCATGTGAGGGAATCACACAAGTAAAGCCGAGTTCTGCCCCCCCCCCCCATTAAGCATTAGTTGTGAGTAACCACACCGTTATGTAACATCACATGTTATCAGTGGCATTAACTATGAAGGCTAATAAAGCTCGGGCGATGATGCACACTGTCAGACATGAAATTGGAGAGCCACTGTACAATTTGCCATTCAGAGGTTTGTACAGTAGGCAAGTTTTATCTGTACTCTATCCTTTTGTCCGTTTCTATAATTTAGAAGTCTCCCAGGCTCTGTGTTTGCCACTTGAGTGCTCCTTGTCTTGCGTTTGGTGTGATTGGAGTGGCCCTCATGTTGTGCAACTGAGAGCACAGTGAGTGATAGAAAGTGGCATCTCTCACCCCTCTCTATTTCCCTCTCTCCTTCCCTCTCTTCTTCTATCTCCTTCTCTCTCTCGCTCTCTCTCTCTCTCTCTCTCTCTCTCTCTCCCTCTTTCTCTATTTCCTCCTCAGAGAGAGGAGAGGAGGGTCCTGAGGGAGCTAAAGAACTGGCTGGACCAACTGGAGAGGGACATTCTCAGGGTCCAGGGGGCTGAGGGGAACCTGACGGACAAGTACCAGGTAAGTCTGACCACTGGAGGCTCATTCACCTCAAGATACTGCAGTAAATCTTGCAGTCTTAAATATGCAAACCACTATGATGACAAATGATAAAACTTTTAACTTTAACTTTAACTGTGCGGTCAATCTGTGTTCATCCATCCGTTGTAATGCCGTTATATTATGCGGTTGTGATGTGTTTTGACCGGACTGGCTCTTGCTCTGTGCTGTGCCGCAGGCGTTCAAAGGCTTCCGTGTTCAGTACGAGATGAAGAAGAGGCAGACGGAGTCCCTGCTGCTGCCCGTGCACCGGGACGGCAAGCTGTCTGTGGACCAGGCGCTCGTCAAACAGGCCTGGGAGAGGGTGGCAGTCAGGGTAAGAAACTTTTAATGTGCACGCACAAAAACGCACGCACGCACGCACACACACACACACACACACACACACACCCATGCACGCACACGCACACACGCACACACACACACACACACACACACACACACACACACACACACACACACACAAACACACACACACAGACACACACACACACACACAAACACACACACACACACACCCATGCACGCACACACACACACACACACACACACACACACACACACACACACACACATACAGAAATTCACACACTCTGACAAAGCCAGAGTGTGAGAGAGAGAGAGAGAGAGAGAGAGCAGTCTCTCGTACAATGTCTTACCATATTGGTATGTGTCCACCTAACATGAAGTGACAGAGCAGGGTTGCTCTCTTCCTCTCTGTTTGTCCACGGCTGAGTTGTTGATTCACTGGGGCAGTAGGGTATTGGGAAGTCCCCTTCTAAATATCCATCAGCCAGCAGCACTTCATCAGATCGGACATTTGGAGGGAAACAATCTCATGGCGTTTTTCTTGAATGAACATTTGATGTGACTGAGCAGTGAACCGTTCTCACTTCTGCAGCTGCTGGACTGGCACATCCACCTGGACAAGTCTCTGCCGGGGCTTCTGGGAGTTATCGGGGCATGGCTCCACCGGGCAGAGATCGCTCTGAGGGAGGACATTCCCCTGCAGCAGGCGCATGAGGAGACTGCCAATACCATACACCGGAAACTGGAGCAGCACAGAGTATGTTACACAGAACGCTCTGGACAAAACTTCATGACATGACATGACACATGAATGTGAACATTTCTTGCAGTCATAGTTGCTAAAGTTAATCCTTACCTAGCCAGTTGTAGTTTTTGTACAGTATGAAATAGTTTTCTGATACCTTATGTTCTTTATTGGGCATTTCTGCTACTAAGTATATATTTTTGTGGATGTCTCTTTAAATGTGTTTATTTTGTGTGTGTGTGTGTGTGTGTGTGTGTGTTTGTAGGAGGTGCTGAAGAACCTAGAGGGCCACAGACAGGCCTTCCAGCAGATCCACAAGGACCGTTCTGTCAATGGCGTCCCGGTGCCCCACGAGCAACTCCAGGACCTGGCTGAGAGGTGACCACTGCTGACCACTGAGGCTTCCTGTACAGTATGGTCTGTGGCATGACGGAGTGGATATATGATGTGCATCTTCTGTTTTTTCTTTTACAGGTTTAATTATGTGTCCACTTCATCCCACGTGCACGTGATTAAACTGGAATTCTGGGAGATGAAGTATCGTCTGATGGCTTTCCTGATCCTGGCCGAGTCGAAGCTGAAGACCTGGATCGTAAAGTATGGCCGAAGGGACTCAGTGGAGCTGTTACTGCAAAATTACATTGTGAGTTTCCTCATAGACTCACTGATGGACCTCTACAAGGCATACTTACCACCAACCTATCCTCTGTTGTACAGAATATCATGTGTACAGACCCAAATAATCCAAACTATAGACCTGACACCTGTGAAACAAATGTGATCATGAATGCAGATCAATTCAGTCAGAATCATCAAGATCCTTAATGCCCTTAGCTAGCCTATATCTTTCCATGTTGCAAGTTGCTAATAAAGCAGTAAGCTTCCAAAGATCATTGAGTGAAGAGTGAAAAGTATTATTGTTAGTCTCCACTCATCCCCACTCATGGATTTCTGGGATGTTTCTTTGCCTTCAGTCTAACTGTCAGAGATAAGTGCAGGCAGTGCTGGATGATAGAGTGAATGAGGACATATGTGAGTTTTTGGGTCCAGTGGAACATTCCCTTATCTTTCTCGTCTGGGTTGTCTTAACAGGCTTTCATTGAGGGCCACAAGTTCTTTGAGCAATATGAGACAACGTTCAGGTCTTTGAAACAAGCTGCTGATGTCTACATCAAATCTGATAACACAGGTAAGCTAGCCACCATTTCCCTTTCCAGTTAGCACTCTGTACACATAGACTCATTATTGCTACAGTAACTGTCTTTGGACACCCAATAACAGGACTCGATGCCTTCTGTTCATGAGTGTGAGATGGAACTGTTTTATTTTTCAGCGTCATGTAGGAGACAGGCTAACTGTCCATTTCATGTTATAGGCACTAAGAACAGTAGGAAAGGTAAGTTAGCATAGCGCTAAATGGAATATCTTTACTGCCTAGGGGACTTGTAGACTCTGTCCTTGCAGGCTCAGCTCTTCATTACGAACCTGTGAGAAAGAAATCAATTAATACCACACTTTCTCTGTGATGTCTGCACACTCTCTAACAACTGTGATGGGGGTCTCCAACTAACTGTCTACGGAGCCAGCTACAGACTACTCTGTTGACCTTCGTGCACACAACATTAAATAGGCTAAAATGAACATTACGTCATTCAAGTTTCTGAAATGTCTGAAAAACACTGAAGATGATAGATTTGTTCCTGCTAACTGTAGTTTCATAACACACAGCAACTCACCTCATGACTACCTCATGCTTGCTTAAACAGAAGTGCAATTTTAGTTTGAGACCTCTTATCCATGAAGTCGATCTTATCACTCTGTTGAGCCCTCTGTCAAAACCCCCTATATGCAAACAACAAAAAAAGATCAAATAGCTATTGATGCCACCTCCAGCATGCTGCCACCTATATTATATTACCATTACTCACAAGATATTTAACAAATTTAGCAAAGGTAACTTGTCTTTATTATATATTTCTTTGTATTTCACTTTTGCAGACTATTCCACTCTACAAACATATTACGTTTTTGTCCAGCACTTGTCGCAGCTTTACACAGATCCAAGATTGCAAGACACCAACCCTTATACCTGAACTATAACTATAACCCTTATACCTATAACTATAACTATAACTATACAAAACACTGAGGCATTTCTACAGCACTAGGACTCCAGCAGCAATCTTGGAGCACCTCTAGTTTCCTGCATAGAATGATAACATGCCCAGTTGGACGAGTGATTAACCTCAGCATTTCTCTCCTCAGCCGAGGAGGGTGAGGGGGTGAACAAGTTTCTGAGCGAAGCGACGGCGCAGTGGAGGAACCTGGCGGTGGAGGTGCGCAGCGTCCGCAGCATGCTGGAGGAGGTCATCTCCAACTGGGAGAAGTACAGCGGCACGGTGTCCAGCCTGCAGGCCTGGCTGGAGGACGGCGAGCAGATGCTCAACCAGTCCGAGAGCCACAAGCGGGTGAGGGAAGGACCCGGAAACACGCTGTTAAACAAATGGCTTCTGGAGACGCTTCAGAAGTGCTTTTTGCCATAGTTTTCTGGGGTAGTTATGCCACAATGTAACCTGACATGATATCCCAGTTTGAGAAGGGTCATAATGGTGTCATGTTCTGTAATCCTCCCACAGTTTGGAACTGTGAGGAATGTTAATCAGTCCTCCTCACTGGAATTATTCAGTGTGTCATTTTTGTGTCAAATTGTTTATAGAGGCCTGTGGGGGATAGGAGATAGAGCCATCTTAGTGTTCCATAAAAAGATCAGATGAGAGGCTTTTTCTGAAGTACCTTTGTGAAAGTTAATGACACTGGGATTAAAAAACACCCACAATGTGGTCTTTTTAGAGAGCTGTGTAAAATGATATGCTAATGTCCCTTCTATGTTTTCATTCTTCAATTAAAGGAATTCTTCCGGAACCTTCCTCACTGGATCCAGCAGCACATGGATATGAATGACGCAGGGAATTTTCTCATTGAGACGTGTGACGAGACGGTCTCCCGGGACCTGAAACAACAGCTCCTGCTGCTCAACGGGAGATGGAGAGAGCTCTTTGTCAAAGTCAAACACGTACGCATACAACAACAAATCCCACTATTCAGTCATATTTCTCTGATTAGGCTGCAGCATGCATTTTTATCTATTGGGCAGATGAATCAAACAAGTGACAGTTAGCCTGGGTGTTCCCATGCTGCCTTGCGCGCGATTTGATTCACGCTGCTAAGGCAGCCTGGAAACTACCGCCCTAATTTTTGCCTCAGATAGGGAACCAATCACAGAACAGGGGGGAAAGCAAGACGATGATGAGCTATGCACAGACGCATTTGATAGACATCCGTGGCACCCAATAAACGGATCTGGGCATTTTTTTTCAAATACGAGAAAATGTACGTTTTACGTTACGTCTCATTGAGAAGTGGTGGCACAGGCTTCTTATAACCACATCATGCATAATGCACAACACAATGTTGCTGTCATAAATAAAAATCTTAGAAGGTGTTTGGATTTATTGAAATAGGAGCAAAGCCATCTGATGTATGTGGTTGTCACCTTAGAAATTGGGTGTTAGAACATCATAGATGGGATTGTGTATTTCAAAAAATGCTGGGTGCACAGTAAACTTTTAAGGCCCATAGGTACCTGTACAGATTGTAGATTGTACACTGTCTGGCTGTGCCACATAAAAACTGCAATCAACATGGCTGCCCTGTGTCTGTCCCGCAGTATGCAAGAGTGGACGAGGTGGACAAGCTGAGAAAAGACTATGAGGAGAGCATCTCTATGTTGAAGGCCTATGTGGACGCAGCCAATGAGAGACTCAACACTCCAGTGCAAGTGTCGTTCCTGAACATTCGGACATTTCTGCAGGATGTTGAGGTATGGTAATCCTGACTAAACCACAGATTATGACAAATTAAAGGGCATGTAGTATGCCCTCTCCATTTTAGTTGCAGGAATTGGAAAGCCTCCAAAATCCGTGTTTTCCGTTAGTGATCCTCATGACAGCAGTAACTGTAAAACACGCATTAGTGTTAAGTGGAATTTTATGGTGGTGAACATCCTACAAGATGAACACAAACACACACACACACACCCACACACACCCACACACACCCACACACACACACACACACACACACACACACACACACACACACACACACACACACACACACACACACATATCAGTCGCCTCTTTTCCTAATCCAATGTTCACATTTAGCTTTATGATTCTGAAAATGCGTTTCCTGTTGAAAATCTAATTCCCCAAACTAATCATGGCATGTAGTTTTGAGTTTACTAAACATTCATCCCTTGTTCTGGTGCAAAAAGTCATAGGGTCTCTATAGTTTATAGGCTATTGAAGGCAACAGTTTCTTGAATCTTCCTGTCTTGAACTGGCACCAATTCATGTCAAAAACTTGTTTATCCTCCAGGAACCATTAAATCACACTGACAGTTTTAAAACTCAGCTTTGGTAATAAACTAAGAACACAAGTTGTAAATGATGGAACCTAGCAACATAGCTTGCTAAACAACACATTTCATCAACTAAAGGTTGCGTATCATGTCAAACAGACCAGATGGATGCTGTTGTTGTTTTGTTCAGTTACAGGTGGCCTATGTGTCAAGATAGGCATGGAGAGAGATATTCTTTACAATTCTGGTGTTGTGAAGGGAGACAGACGCTTTAACTTTGCCCGTGTTCAGTAATGTTTTTAAAATGCACTTTAACCTTTCTCTTCATTGTTGGTAAGGTAATCAAACAGGGCATGTCAAATGTGAGAGGCAAAGCATTATTAGATTTAGGTCTCCTTGTATATTCATCAAACCCTGAGTAATTGCTTCATAATGAGAGTGGTCTTGATCTCTCAGTCCTGTGTGTCTGTCTGCACCCCAGCAGGACATCAGGCACAAGGCAGCTCCCATGGAGGCGCAGTATAAAAGTGCCACTCGCAAAGCCCAGCAGCTGACTAAAGACACTCCCCAAGAGGAGATCAACCAAATGCTGGACGCCATGACTGCCCTGAAGGAGCAGCTCTGCCAAGTGAGTGAGGACGCCAGCCAGCCCTCTCTCTTTCTCTCTTTCATCTCCGAGTAAAATAAAAAAGTACCTTTTTATTCCTTCACTTTTATTCCCCTCATCATGTTCATTCTTATATCTCCACTCCACCTTCCTGTTGTAGGTAATAAGACCTTCTTGTAGAGAGGGCTAAGATGACCTCCTGTTCTCTCATAAAGGGGGATTAAATACCACCCCAAAAGAGAATCTTCCTCTCATAGAACACTAAAGGACCCCTATTCATCCCTCTGACTCATCCTCCTGACTCATCCTCTCCTGTGTGTGGTTCCCCACAGGTGCGTGAGCGTTCCGTGCCCTTGCTGAAAGAAGCGCAGGTGCTGCTGGCTCCCCTGGAGGAAATGGAGAAGAACATCACAGGGTTCTACCAGGCCCTGGAGAAGGCCAGTCGCATCACTGCTGCCCGAGAGCCCGAGGCTGCTGGGGACTTCAAGCAGAAGTGTCAGGTGACTGACCAGGGTCAAGGGTGACTCATCCTGGAGATCAACGGCCTGTAGTTCTGGTCCAGTGCTGATGTTTTTTTGGGGGGTGCACTACCACTAAATTAAAATGACATTATGTTCAGTTAGAACAGATTGGACTGAACAGGTCCAGATGTGATAAAGATAAAAGAGATTATTCTGTTTTTTGGGGTGCTTCGATTACCTCCACTGACATGAGGAAGCAGATCATATTCTGTTGGACTTAATGACCTGACTGGGGATGCCAGGCCAAAAGTGACTCATTATTCAGCCCTACACTTTGAGAAACAAAACAGGGGAAATAAAAATGTTGTCACACCCCTGAGCACCCCCGCTTGTTGAATTATGAGATCATCCATGAAATGTTCAACATAGAGGAACCATCAATCATGATGTACTGTAGGAGTGTGAGGTTAATGTTAAAGCACATTGTTCTCTCTGTCTTCAGGAGCTGGTGACCTATCAGCAGAGCTGTAAGAAGTGTCTGTCTGTGATCGACAAGAACCACCAGATCATCCAGAGGGTGCTGGACAGCAGCAAGACGCTGCGGCACCTGGACACCTCGCTGCTGCAGAAGAGAGTAGCTGAGCTGCAGGCGTCCTCTCAGGTACGGGACAAGAGGAAAGAGCTGATTTTGCTGGCTGTCTTTACATGAGACCTTTCTCTCAAATCGTATCAGAAGCATGGAGGTTGAATCAAGGAGCTTTTATTAGATTTTTGAAGGTGGAGTGTTCTCTGAGGAGTGCCAAAAGAGCCGGGCGGTGTACTAGAGAGCTAAAGACCTTTTGTCTATTGTCCACAGAGTAGGAGTGGCTTAAGGATTACTGTAGATGGGGCTTTTTTCAGGTTCATCAGGAGGTGTTTCTTTCTACCTCATAAACCTGAAATGGTTTGGTTTGTGATTTTTTTTATTTATTTAAATGGTGGTGTTTGTGTGTTCTATCTTTATGTAATGTTGCGCACCTCCAGGCGATGATCAAGGAGACTACTGAGTGGAAGAAGCATGTGGAGGCCAACAGCAGCCTGATGAAGCGCTTCGAGGAGTCTCGAGTGGAGCTGGAGAAGGTACTGAAGATGGCCCGCACCTCCATGACGGAGAGGGGAAACCCAGAGGACCTGCTGAAGAAACACACGGTGAGGGGAACAAGTCAAGTCAGACGCACATCTTTAGAAAAGACATGCAATGCACAACCCAAAATGATCATTTGCCTGAAGCAAACTGCTTAAATGTACTGTAGATTCAGTGCAGGAGGGTTCAATGTTTTTATTTGTATGTATTTATTTGTTGATTGCAGGAGTTCTTTGGGCAGCTGGACCAGAGAGTCCTCAATGCCTTCCTGAAGGCCTGCGATGAGTTAACAGACATACTGCCTGAGCAGGAGCAACAGAGCCTGCAGGAGACTGTGAGGAAACTGCACAAGCAGTGGAAGGTCAGTTTACAGCCCGCCCACTCATTTCACTACATTACACTACACTACACTACACCTAGAGCCTCATCCATTATTACGTCAAGCAGTTTTTCAATGTCTTTTTTTTTTTTTGACCATGATGCTCATTTGTTATCTGGCCGTGTAATGTCTCCCAGGACCTGCAGGCGGAGGTGCCGTACCACCTGCTCCAGCTGAAGGTGGAGGTGGAGCACGGGCGGCTGATGGGCTCGCTGCAGGAGTGTCAGGCGGAGCTGGCCCGCGAGAACCGCAGTCTGCCCGGAGTGGGCAGTGAGAGGCTGATCCGAGAGCACAGGGTAGGACTGTGTACTTATGATTCCTGCTATTAGCCTTGATGAAGGATAGTGAAATTAATTGAAGGACCATGGAGGTTACGTTATTGGGTATGTATTTGAAGGGTTGTTTTCAGATAGTAATTGGAGCAGTTAAGGGGAAAATTAGGGTGCAGTTAAAAGTACTTCCTGCGGCTATTATGGGGCAGCTATACTGGAATGGCAATTTTGCTCATTTCAGTTTGTAAAACATTGTAATTCTACAGACTGGGTCTATGTGATATTCAGTACAATAAACGTATTGAGTTAATCAGTATTGAGTTAATTACAGTCACAATTTTATGGTTTGATTGTTCCTCTGTGTCGCCATGCAGGCCTTCTTCAGGGAGAAAGGTCCTCAAGCACTTTGTGAGAAGCGGCTGCAACACATGGAGGAGCTCTGCCAGAAGCTTCCGGAAGGTGACCAGGCCCATCAGGTGCTGGAGTCCTCCAGACTCACGTTCTCTGAGGTCAGGGAGGAGATCCAGGCCACGCATGAGAAACTGATGCAGCACCCAGACAAATGGAAAGAGTTCAACTCTCGGTAAGGACAGAGAGGCACCACTGTGTAGGCTCATATGTATGCATATGAGTTTATGGCTGCCTGAAGCATAATGAAAAATATTGCTCCCACTGATCTTTATTTAAATCAGTGAATTATTGATTTTTTCCTCTGCTGTCCTATGCATTTATTTTCTCGGCAAGGCAGAGCCCTCTGCAATGAAAATTAATCTTTTCTTTTTAACAGGTTCTCCGAGCTCTCCTCCTGGCTCTCCTCCAAAGAGAGTCAGCTCAGGCTGCTGAGAAACAGAGTCAAAGACCCCATCAAGTATGGACAAGTCAAATCCAACATAGAGGTGAGGAACAATGCCTGACATGCCACTTACATTATTTCCTCTGTGTTTATGCATGGCATGCATGCATTTGTATGTACAATACGCATGTGTCTATCTACAAGTGTTGTATTGCTCTCAGGGTCTGCTGGGTAAGCTGCAGGGAAAAAAGAGCTTTGTCCTGTACAGTAGGCCTTCTGTGTGTTTTTGTGTGTCTGATGACCCCTGTGTTGGTCCCCAGGCCCTGCGTAGTGAGGCCGAGCTGCAGGAGGGCAACGTGGGCTGGCTGAAGGCTCGGCTGGCTGCCCTGTCTGAGCTCTGCTGGGAAGCCGACGCCGAGAGGCAGGGAGATGCCCTCAGCAAACTCTCCGTCGACTTCAAGGGCCTCCTCACCTCCCTCATGGAGGTAAAACCCTTACCAACATACCACCACCACACACACACACACACACACACACACACACACACACACACACAATTACACAATTACACATACACATTCATCTACAGCTCTGGAAAAAATGAAGAGACCACTGCACATTTTTCTTATGAAATCCTACAGTTGCTGAGTGACATCCGGATAAGTTGACGGTCATATTCAAATTTTCAGTGGTCTCTTATTTTTGAGTATGACCGTCAACTCATTCGAATGTCACTCAGCAACTGTAGAATTACATCAGAAAAATGTGCCGTGGCCTCTTAACTTTTTTCCAGAGCTGTAACTACAATATGCAGAAATCACCACAAAGCCGTATTTCAGTCATCATAATTTATCAAATGTGAAAACACACTGACTCCTAATGCAACTCAGTCACTCTAGCGTGCAGTCCAGTCTAAGTGTGTCCCTCTGTCCTGTGCCCTCCGCTCTCTATAACAGTCTGAGCGGATGCTGCTGGCCGTGGGCGACTGCGTCCAGTTCCAGCAGGAGGTGCGCTCGGCGCTGGAGGAGCTGATCCAGGGTCAGCAGGAGCTACAGGCGGAGGCGGCCAAGATCCTGGACGCCGAGACGGTCCGCGAGGCGCAGCAGATGCTGCTCATGCACCAGGTGACCACTTGTGACAGCATAGTCTGTGTCGTGTCACGCAATGTCAGCTCACGGCAGTTTCATTCTAAATACAGAGCAAAAATGTGTGTATGTGAGCCAAAATGCAGAGCAAGTGACCCAAATCAGTCAGATATGAGAAGAGCAGAGAGGAGGAGGCATTGGTGAAACTGAAAGGGAAATGGGACAGTTTTACCCACCACACCTACACACTGCTGCATAGCTACATCAGCTGCCAAACTATTTAACACCTATAAACCATCTATTTTTTTATATCTATATAATATCTAAAATAATATATATTCAAATTTTATAATTATTTTTATTTTTTATTCTTATAGTCTGCCCTCAAAAAAGAAACCCTCTTCCCATAAAGTTGTAGGAGCCCTGTAGCCAAAGTTTTGTAACAGAGAAGCAACAGCAGTAATATCGCTTCAACGTGATTAGAGCAATTAAATCTCGACTGTCTAAAAATAAAATGACATGTTTGTGTTGTGTAGCTGTACATTGCTATTAAATATGCACTCTCCTCTTATCCTGGGGCAGTTGTATCAGTTGTATTTCTCTAGCGCTGTGGTATATTAGTTGCCAATTTGTGATGAGGCGTTAGTAAGATGCTTGTCTTGCTCGAGCAGCAGCAGCTTCGGCGTATGAAGGTGCGCAGGAGAGACCTGCAGCAGCTGGCCAGCAGGGGGCAGCAGCTGCACGTGGACGAGGACATGAGGGACTCCCTCCAGCAGGACCTACAGAAGCTGCAGGACACGCTCAGCAGAATGGAGCAGACCATGGACACCCATGAGCAGAGCCTGCAGGTGAATGGAGAAATGGAAAATGCCCACTATTCTATAATAATAGAATCTGTATGTATGAATACTGACATGGCTGGCTTTGAACATTTACTTCCCTCCTTTCTTTGTATTACTTTAATAAATGCCATGTTGGGGAATGTGTGTACTGATAATATGCATTTTGTGTCCTAATAAACAGTGCATATGGCACATTATAATTTTAATAAACATAAACAGACAGTCCAATATTTCTACCGATGAAAATTATGTTGTTGGGAAAGATTCAGTGCAGTAGTAACATGCTGTATTCTTGCTCTTGTGCTGCAGACGGCTCTGTCTGCCTGGCATGAGTTTGACAGCCAGCAGGGGGCGGTGCAGGAGTTTGTGAGTCGTGCGTCGTCAGTAACAGAGAGAGAACACACCTACAGCAGCCCTGAGAGCCTGACCGGAGAGCTGGAGCAGACACAGGTGAGAGAGAGAAAGAGAGAGAGAGAGAGACAGACAGAGTGTGTCTGTGTGTGTAGTTTGTAAAGACAGAGCTGTGGGTCATGCATGTCTAGGAATGTACCTGTATGTGTGTGTTTGTGTATCCTAGTCCTAGTTAGTGTGGATGCATAGTGGTGGTAAAACCAAAGTTGTGTGTGCGCGTGTTATTTCAGGATCTGCTGAAACAGTGTGAGAAGGAAGCATCAGTGGTCAGCTCCCTGCTGAGGAGAGCTCAAGACATCCAGCTGGGCCCACAGAACCAGACTCTGCTGCAGGAGCGGGCTCGCACACTCAGCAAGCAACTGGACAAGGCCCAAGCCCAACTGAAAAAAGAGTAATACACAGCATTATTAAACGTCCCAGAGCAGTTTTAGAGATGATTTAGGAAGGTTAACTAGTTTAGACTAGTTTAGTCTCCTGAGAGTGATATATATCTCAACTGTCTTCTTCATTTGTGCCTTCATCATTGGCAGTTGTTTTGTGTGCAATATATCACTATTCCTGTCTTTTGAAGTAAGATATATTAAGGTTATTGTGTGTGTATTCTCTTCAGTGAAAAGGCCCTAGAGGATATGAAGACACAATGGGATTCATTTGGGAAGGAGTTTGAAGCCTTCTCCTCTTGGATCTCTGTAAAGGAGAAAGAGCTGGAGAAACGAAAGGGCTCAGGCCTTCCACTGGAGGAGTTGAGAAGTGCAGTAAAGGTACCTAATATGCTATTCTTATTCAATTAAACAGGAGATTACAGGAGATCGTTTTCCAAGCAGTTTTCTTATTTGAGTCACTCACATATCAGATTTCTTTAGGAACCTTCAAATAGCTGTTAGTCCGTCTATTCACATCAGAAGCTGTATGTTTAACGTCGGCATTCTCTGGTTGTCAGGATGTTGAGTCGGAGGTTCAGGCCAAAGGGCAGGTCTTCTCTCATCTGGAGACAGAGTCCCAGGCGTTGGGTCAGTTCCTGTCTTCAGGGGAGTCGGCACGAATCAAAGCCCGTCTGACACAGATTGGCAGGTATTGGGAGGAGCTTAAGGAGAATGTGGAACAACTGAATCGTCAACTTGAAGAGAGCCACAACCAACAGCAGAAGTTTGAGGCCAATCTTGAAAAGGTACACACCATTAGGTGTACAACACAACTGACCGGTTCACAGGTTATATTCTGTCCTATTGAGTGAAACAGTCACAGATTGTGCAATATTTTCAAAGATTATGGGGTGATAAATGTTTGTTGTTTGAAGGTACGAGTGGCCATCAGCAGCCTGCAGGAGAAAGTGAGCAGGCCTGTGAGCTCCTGTGGTTCCTCTTCAGACACCTACCGCACTCTTCAGGAACACATGGTAATGGCAGCCTCCTCTCTCTCTCTCTCTCTCTCTCTCTCTCTCTCTCTCTCTCTCTCTCTCTCTCTCTCTCTCTCTCTCACACTCTCTTTCTGTCTAACTGTCTACTTGTGTTCAGCTGAAATTACATACCTGTCTACTCTTTCTCACCTGATCTACAATAGCTCCTACCATTTAGGGATGTTACATCTGAGATGACTCAACATATCAGTCAGTTACAATTAGTCATTTCGGGCATTGATCTCAAAGTCCTAGATTCCGTAGACTCTAGTGTGTTTTCTTTAACAGTTACCTACTCTCATTAGCTACTTCTATGATTACTTGCCCTGATGTCCTGCCTCTGGGCGTTTTGCAGGACGTATGCCAGTCACTGGAGAAACAGCGGGGGGCGCTGCTGTCCCTCAGCACAGCTGGTCGGCGCCTGAGTGAGCGCGATCGGGCGGAACAGGTGGTGCAGGAGCTGCAGCGCAGCCACGAGCAGAGCCTGAAGCAGGCCACGGACACGCAGAACCGTCTGGAGAACCTGCTGGGTCTCTGGCAGAAGTAAGAGGCCAGACTGATTATTACGAGGAAGATTCTTTTGAACAATCCACTGGATGTCATAGTGCAAGCTCAGTTAACAGCATTTTATAGCATAGCCCCTCTATAGTTAAGGGCAAAACTTTTAATACGATATAGAAACATGATAGAAATACATAGAAAGACCTACAATAAAGACACTCGTGTTTGAAAAAGAGTGAATGAAATTGTAATGTCAAAGAAAGTGAACCTAGATATGATTATGGATACTAGTGTGATCTAGTATCTACTATTCTGATCAGTTTCTGTAAGATTGTGAGCAGTGTCTGTTGATAATTTCTAAATGCTCTGTGTCTCACTTGTCAGGTATCAGAAGGATTGGACCACTGTCCAGAACTTTCTAGAGCGATGTGAACAGGTCACCGGCCCTGAAGATCAGCTTCTCCCTGCAGACAAGTCGAAACTTCAGAGTGACCTTCAGGACGTGCAGGTAAACAAACACAGACATTATTAAAAGTCTACTTGTGCTACACTCCTCATGCCTTGCTTGATCCATCTGTGTCTCTTCTGCTGTACTGATTCTGTGCCAATGATGTGTCTCTTAGCATCTGCGTTCAGAGCTGAAGAACATGGAGGGTTTGCACAAGGAGTTGGGGACCCAGGCAGAAGCGCTGTACCCCACAGCACCCCAGGAGCGAGTGGAGGCCCTCAAAGAAGAACTGCACCAGCTGCGACAGAGATGGACTTCCCAGAGCACAGCCCTATCTAACAGGTTCATCTCATTAATGCTGAGACATATAGGGACAGTTTCCTGGACTAGACTAAATGTTTTTTGTATGGAAATCTCTCTTTAGAGGAAGAATTTGTATTTTAGTCTAGAGCTAGGCTTAATCCATGGAAATCACGCCATAATTAGTTAATATATTCAATATCATTCCTAATATATTTAAATTTGTTTCAAATTTAGATAATTTTGATCATTAGCATTTAGCATGTTGGCAGCTAATGTTGGCAGCTGTCCTCCATCTTGAATCTCTTCCTCCCTCTGCCCCAGGACCCAGCTGGTGGAGCAGCAGCTGTCCCAGGTGGAGCAGCTGGAGCAGGGCCTACAGAGCTTCTCTCGCTGGGCCCAGGCCTTCGCCTCCACCCTGCACACGCCCCTGCTGGTCAACATCACCGACCTGCAGCCTGCCAGAGCAGAAGTGGAGGTACTGAGGAGATCTGAATAGTGTTCTATGTCACCGTTATTATACCAGGAAGTTCATTTTGATTTGTAATAGTTCATCATCCTATTAGATGAGCCTTGTACCTACACCACAAATGTACTAATGTGACTTTGCATGGCTTTATTGTGCTGATTTTCAATGGGAGTCAATGGGTTTTAGTCTGTCAGGTTCTGTTAGCTCTTTCTCTCCAAGGACAAGACCAGAGTAATCTCACTCTCTGTATCTGTTCCCCTGCAGGCTCGCACAGACGCTCTCCAGCAGAAGTCGTCCGAGCGCGAGCGCCTCCAGAGTCAGCTGGACCAGCTGGCCTCGGCATGCGAGCCCCGCAGCCTCCAGCAGCTGCAGGCCCAGTGGCAGGGCGCCCTGCAGCCGTACACCGATGCCCAGCAGCAGCTGCTGCTGGCCGGCGAGAGCTTGCAGCGGCTGGACGCCTTCCTGCAGACGCGGGGCGTGGCGGCCGGCGTGCTGCGCGGCCTCCGGCAGACGGTGGAGAGTGCCGGCAGCTGGGAGCGCGGCCGCGTGCAGGAACTCCAGCAGGACCTGGCCGACATCGTGCCGGATATCGGCCGCCTGGAGGCGCTCGCCGTCAGCCTTGACGGGGGCCTCTGTAAGGCCCACCTGCACCTGAGCGACGGCGCCGGAGCAGGAGGAGAGGCAGGGACGGCGGCCAGGACGACGTGCCGGGCGCTGGCTGACCTGCTGGGGGCTGAGCTGGAGACGGTACGGAGTCAGCTGGGGGCCAAGCAGAGCGAGGCGGAGGAGCTGGGCGCACTGTGGACGGCGTTCAGGCAGCGGCGCGAACAGCTGCTCAAAAGTGTGGAGGACCTGGAGCAGCAGGCCGAGCAGCAGGGCCTCAAGGACCCCAGCGTCACCGCCCTGCAGCAGAGGTGACAAGCAAACATTGGTTCACATTACACACCCAGAAAATAAAAAATAAAAATTTTCTCAATGGATTCCAGTTAACTTCCAAGAACTTTTTATTAGCAATGAGGTCTTTGTCTAGATAACTCAATATTACCTATGTTGTTGGAAAACGAGGTACATGTGAAAGGCAGTGTGAGTTTCAGATTCAGATTTATGTATGAACTACTACTGTATATCAGGGTTTTCACAACTACTGATTTTTATTATCGATAAGTTGCTCATAATAATTGTTGATTAGTCGCTAGTGCTAGCTGTTTTCCATTGCAGACGTGTTGTTATTGTACTTCAGTACAGCTGTATGTAACTTACATGTCACTATGGAACAGGTTTCCATTTCAGTGAAGTACTTCCATACATAGGCATTTCTGGTTGGTTTAGCCTGTTTGTCCAGGACTGCTTGCAACAGCACTGACTAGTGATTTTGATATGGGTTGTGGACTAATTGGCTATTTGATGAAACCCCTACTGTATATATAAATAGCATTTAACCCTTCTCTCTGCTCTATAGGCTTCGGTTCTTCCTGCAGCTGGAGGAAGAGCTCCAGTCACACCAGCATGAGGAGCAGTGGTTGAGGGAGAAGGGCCAGCAGCTGGCCCAGAGAGATGCAGAGCTGGCTGGGGAGGTGCGGAGAGAGGTCAGCCTCCTGGAGAGCACCTGGGGAGAGACGCAGAAACTCATCACTGAGAGGTACAGCAGTGATACAAGGATTTCAAAGATCCACTTGACCCAATTTTACTGAGTTAATGATTTGTTCTTTTAAATGTTTTATTATAGTCAGATACGATAAGATGCATTGTATAGATCTAACTCTTAATTCCACTTCACTTAATTGTTTTTTAAATCTATTAGTAGCTCTTAGATCATGTATATAAAACCATGTATGCATGCATGATCAGTCATATCTATATTCAACCATATATTGGCTTCTAGATATGTTACTATTTGCATTGAACTTGAGCAGTCCATCAGACATGGTTTAGCATGAATACAACATGTGCTGTTTTTTGTTGGTTGAAAAGGCAGGAGCAGTGTGGTGCGCTGCTGGAGCTCATGAAGGCTTTCCAGAGTCTGAAGGCCACCATCAGCGGCGTGGTAGAGAGCGCTGAGGCAGTGGCTGAGGTCAGGACCTCCCTTAGTGAACGTGAGGACACCAGGAGATCTCTGTCTCGGGTAGGTGTACTTCACAAGCTGTTATGCTACACTTGTAGCTCCTATGGGATACTATTTAGACTATTATACTATTTAGACAGTTGTTAAAAATGATAAAATATATTTGCTCCATTCATAACCATTCTCTCTGGCATTTAGAAGATGCTTGGATTACAACGGGATTAGACCAAGTCACAGATTTGATCGGAACAGATGTGATGATGTATTTTTCTGTTTGGCACAGCATGAGACTGTGAAGATGGAGTTGGCGAGCCACCAGGACGAGCTTGATCGCCTCTCAGTTAAAGGAAAACAGCTGCTGGCAGAGCTGAAGAAAGTTCCGGACTGCGAGACCGAGTGTGTGAAGAAAGATATGGAGGCTTTAGTGGACCGCTGGCTGGATGTGAGTGGCACTTTAACCATGTCTGATTGGTGCAACCTGGGTATTCACAAGAAAGGAAACTAAATCCTTTGGGCACTGTGCATTGTCCTGTGGTACAGCAGTTGCTTCACATGCAGGCATTTCCTGTGACCAGCTGATGTGTGATGTTCCTGTTGTGTCTCTCGCAGGTGTCGGAGAAGGTGGAGGATAACATGGCCGTCCTGAGCAGGAGCCTGACCCTGTGGGAGCACATCGCCAAGGTGGGCCGAGAGCTGGACAGCTGGTCCACCTGCTCGGTGTCTGAGCTCAGTGAGAGCCTAAGCCACCTGGACGACAGTCAGAAGACAGACCGCAGGCTCACGGAGATACAGGCATGTGCTGAGCACAGTATTCAGTATTCAGTTCCAGAACCTGGTGTATAGTACAATTTCAGCACTTGGATTTCAATTACTTCTATGTATTGATGTAGTAGTCTCTGATATAGTAGGTAGTATTTTGTATCATGACTTCTGTATAAGCTAAACATTTTCTGTTCATTTTTATGTGTTCGAGTTGAACATGGTATTTGGTACTCAGTGTTCAATAGTTAAAAAATGTGCAACAGGTGTAAAACACAGGATGTTGATTTGTTATTGTTGTGAACACATTATACATCTAGGAATTGTGTAATTGAACAAGGTTGAATGACGAGTGCTGTGTGTGTGTGTGTGTGTGTGTGTGTGTGTGTGTGTGTGTGTGTGTGTGTGTGTGTGTGTGTGTTTGTGTGGGCGCAGGCAGAGGTGGAGAGCCGAGAGCAGGAGGTGGAGGCTCTGCAGGGGAAAATGGCCGAGATGAGGGAGCTCAGTGGGAGTCAGGAGAGTCCAGCAGAGCTGCAGGTACGGCAGGACACACACACACACACACACACACACACACACCTCTCTCTCACATACACACACACACACACACACACACACACTTACTCACACATGCACACACTTCTAACAAACATACTCACCCATCTCACCTGACACTCACTTCTCAGGCCACTTACTTCCAATTGTCCAACCTCAGTAAACAGAACACAGCAAACAGATCACAGAACACACAGAACACAGAACACAGAACACAACGCACACAGAACACACAGCGCACAGAACACACAGCACACAGAACACACAGCACACAGCAAACAGAACACACAACAAACAGCACACAGCGCACAGAACACACAGCGCACAGAACACACAGCGCACAGAACACACAGCGCACAGAACACACAGCGCACAGAACACACAGCGCACAGAACACACAGCGCACAGAACACAGCGCACAGAACACACAGCAAACAGAACACACAGCGCACAGAACACACAGCACACAGAACACAGAACACACAGCACACAGAACACACAGCACACAGAACACACAGAACACAGAACACACAGAACACACAGCGCACAGAACACACAGCGCACAGAACACATAGCGCAGAGAACACACAGCACACAGAACACACAGCAAAGAGCCAAGCTAGCTCAAAGCTGAACACAAACACCATCTCTCAGTTGATACCTCAACTAAAAATGAGTTACCTGAAACTATGGCGCCATGCATCCCACAGGTCCTGGAGGCAGAGCTGAGGAAGAAAACCAACCACGTGCGGACGATGTGTGAACAGTCAAGGAGTAACCTACGAGACTTCTGCACTCAGAAGAAGCAGCTGGAGGACTTCATTTCCCAGATGTCCGAGTGGCTGCAGACAGTGGAAAACTCATTGCAGGCCTCTCCCAGCAGAGGAGACCCAGAGGAGATCAGCAGAGTGAAGGTAGCCTTGGCCTCTCTAGACAGCGTATGCTACTGTGTTTTCAGTGAGGTGCTGTATATTAAACTATTTCCTCTATGGATGAACAGTCCCAAGCCCCCAAAAAATTGTATCAGTTACATATTGAACTTCATTGGAGTTGTGGCTTAACGTAATCAAATATCAATGAAATAACAAAAATATCAAGCCAAGTCAATATTGCTGTAACAATCTAGAGAAGATCTCTTAATGACAGAGGCTTATGAGATGTTCTATCTGTGTGTTTGAAGATCTCCTAATGAAAGAGGCTTATGAGATGTTCTATCTGTGTTTGAAGATCTCCTAATGAAAGAGGCTTGTGAGATGTTCTATCTGTGTGCTGATCCATGTCCTCTCTCCATCTCTGTAGGAGGTGCAGAAGGAGCTGCAGGGTCAACAGGACAGCATCGACTCCACACGGGAGAGCCTGAACGCGCTCTGCAGGAAGTTCCCCTCCGAGGAGCTGGCCAGACTAGGCGGTTCCCTCACCGACCTCATCAGGAGATACGATACGGTCAACCAGCTGTGCGGCCGCAGCCTCGGCTCCCTCCAGCACAGTCTGCAGCAGCGCTTTACAGGCAAGACCGCCCACCGTTGATATTGTCTCTGTCACTTTACTGGAAACAGCTAGCCTGGACAGCCCCATCCACCTAGTATCTCCACTCATTTTCATTTCACTGAGATACTAGTCTGGATGTACTGTAACGTTAGGAGGTAACGAAAGGAATCCCTAATCGATGTGATTGGTTAGGCTTGGACCAATGATTGAAGTCTACACCCATTATGATGCTAGGGTTGGAAACATTTCCCAATTGTGAGCAGTGAGCACCCACACTCTTCTCACGAAATGAAGCAAAGTGAGTGAGTCTGGTGAAAACAGGCTAGGTAACAGCTGGGATTTACAGGTGAAAATCATCAGCTCCAATGGTAAGAGCATGGATTTACAGGTGAAATCTGACCCCTTTCTCCATCCTTCTCATGTCGTGTGTAGATCTGGTGCAGGAGTTCCACGGCTGGCTGGCGGATCAGAGGGATGTGGTTAAAGAATGCTCTGACCAGTCTGGTGACATCAGCACTCTGGAGCGCAAACTTCAGAAACTCAAGGTACAAAACCACCACCTGTCCCACAATGGCAGCATGAATCATTTCCACATCTGAGGTTCATTATGAGGAATAGCCATTACTGTTAACCTTAGCACATTGATGATGCAGCGGTGTGTTAAGGTACTGAGTGTATTTCCCCCTCCTGTGCGCTAGGGGGCGCTGGAGCGCGTTGAGGATGGCGAGAGCCGGCTGACGCGGGTGTGTGAGGAGGGGGAGAAGCTGCTGCTGCACCTGCCCAAAGCCAGCGCCGGTCAGGTGCAAACGCGTTTGAGCTCGGCCCAGCAGGACTGGGACAGCTACGTGCAACAGTGCCGCCAGAACCAGCTCAGCCTGGAGCGCAGCACCACTGAACTCAACTGGTGAGTCCAGGGTTTCCATGATCAGGAAAAACCTGCAAAAGTCATGGAATTTTACAATTTTCCCATTTTCCAGGCCTGAAGAAATCATGGAATATTTTAGTGTTTTGTGAACATGAATATAAATATTATGTATGTGTGAAATGTAAAGACTAGTGGTTGGTAAGATGAAGGAACAGATGTCATGTGTGTGTGTGTGTGTTTGTGGGTGTGCAGCTTTGAGGACCACGTCCAAAAGCTGCAGCGCTGGTTGGAGCTGATGCAGGGGAGGATGACCACTGAGCTGCCCGAGGAGAAGTCAAGTGAACTGGAGAAGTCAGCACTACAGCGAGTTGAGGAGTTCCAGCAGGAAGTGACCCAAGAGAGGTCAGAGTTCACGTCATGTCCCCTCTGTATAGACCTCTGAAGTTCACCTACAAAAAGGAACCAAAGCTGCCATCTTTGCCCATATAAGGAGATCCGGGAGTTAATTGAAGCTAAATACCAAGTTGCATTGCAAGTTAGCTCTAGGGTAACGAAAATCAAAGTTCGCCGCCTTAACGTACCGAAGGTCACAGTATCCACTCGAAGGCAGAGGTCAAAAGTGTGTAGAGCAAAACGTCTGCATTTCTGATTTCTTCGTCCCCGTGAGAGTTTAACAGGTGCGATAATTGAAAATGTATTTTCGGAAAAATCGCAAGATACTGGATCTCCTTATATGGACAAAGATGGCAGCTTTTTTGTAGGCGAACTTCTGAGGTCTATATAATGACGCAGTTTGACTCCAGTGAATAGTTTGGAATTTACCGAAATGATAACATCTTATCAGAAGTTGCAGGATGTACAGCGTTGTGTTGCACCTGTTGGAGTGGTTTGCTCATTTAGAACTTCCTCTTTTGTCATCTAAAAGAGAAGGCCTAATGTACAGTAATACAGCATGCCAATGGACATTAGGTTTGACATGGCTATTTTTAAATATGTTTTTTTTATGTGTCTCTATGTATGTTGTGTATGTGATGGTTTGTTGTGTTTGATGCATGTTCTCTCCCACAGAGACTCGTTTGAGACCCTGTGCCAGGAGGCGCAGTCTCTGCACGAGACCGGCCACGGCGGCGGAGGGGAGGTGCTGGCGGCTGCGCAGCTGCAGACGCGGCACCAGGGCCTGGTGCGGAGCCTGCGCGAGCGCCTACGCAGCTGCCAGCTGGGCCTGCAGGAGCAGCAGGCCTTCGAAGAGGCGCTGCAGGGCTGCCTGGGCTGGCTGAGTGGCGTCCAGGAGCGCCTGACCTCCCTCAACAGCACCACCGGCAACAAGGAGACGCTAGAGACGCGCCTGGCTCTCATCCAGGTCAGACCACTTTGTAGCAATACAGACCTAATAGGGCAAATCTAACAGACTTAAACTCTAGTTTTGAAAGTGAAACTGTAGCAGAGGTTCACATTCTTCCATGCATTTAGTTCAGCTCCACGAGTTTGCTGACTGAGTTCTACCTCAGATACTGTACCTGCCTGCCTAAGTAGCTGATTGACCTCTATTAGGGTATCTGTATGAGAAAAGAAGAATGTTGTATTATATAACTAACAAACTTATCAAAACATTATTACAAATTAATATTAACAACATAGTTAATTAACAACATAGTTAATTAACACAGTTCAATTTATCCTGCAAATTAGAGGAATGTGTCTGATGGTCCTTAGACAGGGCTCTAATGTCCTCTCTGAAGTGATGGTCACTCTGGCCTCTGCTGTTGTGTTTGCAGGACATCCTGCTGATGAAGGGTGAGGGGGAGGTGCGTCTGAACCTGGCGCTGGGGAAGGGCGAGCAGCTGCTGAAGAGCTGCGGTCCAGAGAGGCAGCAGGCCATCCGCACCCAGCTGCAGGAGCTCCGAGACACCTGGGCCAGCACGCTCGTCACCTCCATGAGCTGCCACAGGTCTGCTCACACGCACACACACACACACACACACACATACGCACACATACAAACACACACACACACATACACACACATACGCACACATACAAACACACACACACACACACACACACACACACACACACACATACACACACACGCACACATACACACACACATACACACACACACATACACACACACACACATGCACACATACGCACACATACAAACACACACACACACACACACATACAGTGCACACACAGACATACACACACACACACACACATACACACACACACATACACACACACATACACACACACACCAGCAAGTCAACACACACACTAATGGCCAATGGCCATCATCAACAATTCATGATTTTTCTGATGTAGCTTGCTAACACTGGAAAACACCACCACACTCACTTCAAATCCTCCTCCACCTGACGCCCCCCGTCTCTCTCCTTGTGTGTGTGTCCAGCCGTCTAGAGTGGACGGTGTCTCAGTGGGGCAGTTTCCAGGAGAGCCGTGCGGCGCTGCAGCAGTGGCTCGAGGGCTGTGAGCAGCAGCTGGGCTGCCTGGAGCTGGAGCAGCCGGGCCTGAAGGAGAAGCTGTGCGTGCTGGAGCGGCTGCGCGCCACGCTGGCCGACGTCAACGCCCACGTGGCCACGCTCGCCCAGCTCACCGACAAGGCCGTCGAGCTGCACAAGAAGACCGGCGACAGGGCCTTCTCCCGCGAGTGCCGCGACCAGATCCAGTCCCACTTTGGCGATGTGACCGCTGTGGTCAAGGTACAGAGTCTATGACAGTGGTGGTCTTACTGTATGTCATTTTGTGCTTATTGTTGTCAGAAATATCAAATTCAGAGTTTTGGGCACACAAAGGCCCACAACAAGCCTCAACAAGGGTGTTTAGGTCTTCAACAATGTTTCCTATATTTTACAATGTTGCAATAAATACATTTACAATATTTCTAAAATTTCATTAAGTGTTCCCTGAATTGTTCAACTTTAGGACACAGATGGTTCAGTAGCTGTGTGGTAGTGAAAGTTCCTCTGACAGCCTGTGTGTGTGTGTGTGTGTGTGTGTGTGTGTGTGTGCTGTGCTGTAGGGGAAGCTGGGCCTGATGGAGGCGGCGGTGAGGGAGCACCAGGTGTACCTAGAGGCCGTGCGAGACATGAGCGACTGGCTGGCCTCGGCCCGCGAGGAGCTGCAGCGCTGGGCAGACGTGTCTGGAGACGCAGACGCCGTACAGAGGAAACTGGCCAAAGTCCGAGTGAGTGACAAAGCAAACTTGGAATAATAGCTTAGATGGGTGGTAAACTAATATTAAAATATTATTAAATATAATATTAAAAAAAAAAAATACCCAAACAGACATGCTTATCTTTCAGTTAATTCAGAACATTAATGAATCATAGTGACCTGGAATGAGATGTCATGGTTAATGAGATCCTTTTTCCATTTTGAATGTCTAGCTGATCAGCATTAGAATCACTTAAAACTTCTTCCTCTCCTCCTCCTCCACTTCCTCTCATCCATCAATCTGCTCTTTTCATCTCTCTCTCTGTATCTCTTGACCACCACCCTCTCAGGAGCTGCTGGCCTCACGTCAGCAGGGTTGGGAGCGGATGACGCGGGTGCAGCGCAGTGGCGGCGTGGCCCGCGGACGGAGCTCCACGCTGGGCTGTGAGGCGCTGGAGCGCGAGGAGGCCGGTCTGCTGGCCGGCTGGGAGCAGTGGGAGCGGGCGGCGCAGGCGGCGGCCGAGAGCCTGGAGGGGGCGCTGCAGCAGATGGCCAGCTCCGAGCAGGAGTTTGGCCGGCTGGCTACACACCTGGAGCAGGAGCTGCAGGCGTTCTCCACGCGCCTGCTGGAATGGAGGGACCATCTACAGCAGACCGAGGGCATGAACACCAGCGAGGAGGCCGTCCACGGCTGGCAGATCGCCAAGGTAACGACCAAGTGTAGTTCCTGCACGTGGATAATCACACAATGGCTTTCACAGTGCTAGTGGAATAATCCTTGCACAGAAGTGAGTAGTACTTTGGATGTAGGGTCACCTTATTGCAGACAAACATCTGTTCATTGCCAGTCAGTTTTCAGGATATCGAAGTTGATGATGAGCTTATCAATGTGTGCTTCAGGAAATACTGCATGCAAAATCATGCATAACTTATAATCCGCTTACGTTGGGTGCATAGTAAATGATGGTTTCTGTGTCTAAGGAAACTTCGGAGGAGTTGCTGAAAGCGGAGGCGACCTCTGAGCAGCTGAAGACCCAGCTCAATGACCTGTGCCGCTTCTCCAGGGAGCTGGGCACCCAACCGGACAGGGTGTCCGCTCTCATTAAAGACTACAACAGGTGAGCCTATGCACTGGGACAGATGGGTTCAAAGGAAACAGATGGGTTACAGCTGGAGAATTCAGATTAATTATTCTGCCTGTTTTATCACAAACTCATTCAGTGCAGGAAAACCACAGTCTACAACGGTAATGGGTAAAATGCGTTATAAGTGGGCAAGGTGTGTTATAAGTGGGCAAGGTGAAACTGTGTTTGTCTGTCGGGATGTTATCTAAATTATTTAAGCCAGTACTGAACGCTCTGTTGGTGTAGTTGCATATTGTAGCATCTTTCTCTCTGTCTCCCTCATTACATGTTCCTTCCTTCTCCCAGTCTGAGTCTGCAGGCGTCGCGTGAGTGTCAGAACAAAGAGAAGCTCCTGGACCAGAGGTTCCGCTCGTCCTGCAGAGATTTCCAGCAGTGGCTGGTCCACGCCAAGATCACCACAGCCAAATGCTTTGACGTGCCCCAGAACCTGGCTGAGGTGTCCTCTAGTCTGCAGAAGATTCAGGTACAGTCCTGACTGGACAAAATAATTTACTAGTGATAAAATAGTAGTAGTAGTAAAATAATAAAATAAAAATGCAAACTTAGCTCAGCTCTGTCAGTGATTGGAATTTGAAACACAAACCTACCCTAACTTGTGTCTTTGCCAAAGCAGCCCTTGAAGTGATGTTTGACACTAAGTGAGTATGTACCGTATACACAGGTACAGCCAGGCAGCCGTGGCCTACTGGTTAGCGCTTCGGACTTGTAACCGGAGGGTTGCTGGTTCGAACCCCGACCCCGAGTAGGAATGGCTGAAGTGCCCTTGAGCAATGCACCTAACCCCTCACTGCTCCCCGAGCGCCGCTGTTGTTGCAGGCAGCTCACTGCGCCGGGATTAGTGTGTGCTTCACCTCACTGTGTGTTCACTGTGTGCAGTGTGTTTCCCTAATTCACGGATTGGGATAAATGCAGAGACCAAATTTCCCTCACGTGATCAAAAGAGTTTATATACTTATACTTATACAGGGATATGCCACTCTCACAGTGCTTCCTATCTCTCTCAGGAGTGTGTGAGTGACCGAGAGCAGGGTCAGACCAAGCTGAATGCGGTGGTGTTCTGCGGGGACCTGCTGCTCCGCATCGCCTCCAGGGACCGAGAGGAGACCGTGAGGGCCAAGATGAGGGGCGCCAGAGAGGACTGGAAGACGCTCATGACCACCCTGCACCAGAGGGAGGCAATACTGCAGGTGGGCATCTCGGGGATCTGGGTTGGGAGGTTGTAGTACTCTACTGTAACATTCTTTGAACAGTATCTTGGCACTGTTTGTGCATTTGTTATTCAGCTGATTGTCTGATAAAGCCTGGCAGACTGGCAGAAACTGTTTGCCTTCACTGTGGTGGAATTTTCCTTTGGATTAAACTGTGAACACAACTGTGTGTGTGTGTGTGTGTGTGTGTGTGTGTGTGTGTGTGTGTGTGTGTGTGTGTTGTGCTTCCAGAGCCTGCAGTCCCAGATGGAGGACTTTGAGGACAGTGTGGAGCCCCTGCAGGACTGGCTGAACGGCACCGAAGCGGCGGTACAGGGCAGCAGCAGCCGGCTGCACGACCTCGCAGCCAAGAAGCACGAGCTCCACAAGCTACAGGTACCGTCTGTCGCCATGGCGCGGCGACCCCCAAGTCACGGCCAGCTGTCACAGCAAGAGATCATCACCCCCCACCCCCCCAACCCCCCCTGCCCACTCCAACCACCAGGCTGTTGTCCATCACCCTCCACCATTGTCTACCACCGGTGTAGCGATAGTCTGTTTGTCTCCAGGGTCCAGCTCCACCTCCAACATTCTCTAAGCTTGCCATCACTTGTCACAGCCACCAGCCATGTCCCCTGAAGCCATTTCTTCTTCCTCTGTCTATATCCATTCTCACTTTGTCTTACTTACTTGAGTCAGAAGCTTCCATTGCATAACATTGTCTCTCTGCCTAATGTGTTCTCTAACTCCCTACTCATACCAAGTGCCCTCCCAGCCCATTAACACGCTAGCATCTGCCAATGCGCTTGTGTCTAACAGTTGACCCTTGACCTTTTGTCTTGTCCTGTCTGCTTGCTGTGCTGTGTCCTGTCCGCTGTCCCGTCCTGCCGACATGCCTGACGTGTGCCCACCCTCCACCCCACGCTGTTCCAGTCGCTGCTGGAGGAGCTGGCGTCCCAGGAGCAGCAGCTGAGTCGGCTCAGGGAAAGGGCCCAGCAGCTGTGGGACGAGCACTCGGCAGGGAAGGGCTACCTGCACCGCGTCTCGCAGCTCTCCGCTCAGCTCCTAGCGCTAACCAACACCACCAAGGTAACTGTCTGCCGGCCGGTGGGATGGTGGCAGGAACGGTAAACTGTTGCTGTAGCTTGTGGACGCCGATCGCCAGGAATCTGCAGTATATGTCAGAGTGATTTGAGTG
Source organism: Alosa pseudoharengus (assembly GCF_046254945.1). Lineage (NCBI taxonomy): Eukaryota > Metazoa > Chordata > Actinopteri > Clupeiformes > Clupeidae > Alosa > Alosa pseudoharengus. The sequence goes on along the minus strand of NW_027468680.1, from coordinate 18,920,094 downwards.
AATGTTGCTACCAATTCCACTGTTCTGGCAGTCATGTGAGGTTTGAATCCCTCTTTCCGACTACTGTTTTGCAAACATCTGTCCTGTCTGCTTCTCCAAGCAACAGCCTCTCTTCTTCAGCCAAAGCTTACTGCAGTCTTACCTTACCAGAGCTTCTAAACTAAAACCGAATGACCTAAAATGATCAGTACTCATCAGTTGGCAACAACTCTTACTTCTAACTAATTACAGTTGTCGGTTATTTCACATTCTCACCATGACACAAGACCATCTTAGAAAGTTCTGTCATCCACTCTGCTGAAGGTAGGAGAGATGAAAAGTGTGAAACACCCATGAAACACACAGAGCTAGACTGGTGGAATTGTAGGAATAGAACCTTTATCTTGATACTGTATCTCGATCGGTTCCTCTATACCTGGTCCTATCTTCCTCGCAGTCTTGAGATGCTTATTTAAAGTTGTCTTTAAAGCTAATTGTGTTTGCTAGTTGTGGTTCTGGGTGTTTTAAACTGTTCTACAGCGTTCTAATGAGAGCTGTTCTGCGCCCATGCGTTCTCCAGGAGAAGGCGTCCCGTGTGGAGCACATCATGAGCGAACACCAGCTCTTCTGCAAGGGCCTGCGGGACCTGCACAACTGGGTGTCGGACACCAGTCACATGATGCAGTCCTACTGTGCCCCCACGGCCGACAGGAGCGTGCTGGACAACAGGATGATCAAACTGGAGGTGTGTGTGTGTGTGTGTGTGTGTGTGTGTGTGTGTGTGTGTGTTTGAATAGGATTGATAAGTGTAGAGATCCTTGTTTGCAACTGAAGACTACAACTAAAGCAGCCTCAGATTCTCTTCTGTACTGACAAAGCCATCTTACACCAGGCCCAAGTATCTGAAGTGAATGTGGGGACTGGAGCAGAATTGAAAAGACTGCTGCCTTTAGATTTAGAACCTTAACTAAACCCTTCCAAATCCTCTGTCACTCCCTGCTGTGGTGTGGTGCCTCTAGGCCCTGCTGACAGCCCGGCAGGAGAAGGAGATCGAGCTGAAGATGCTGGTGACGCGTGGAGAGTCGGTGCAGAGGAATACCTCTGCCGAGGGCGTCCCTGCCATCCGCCTGCAGATCCAGGAGCTGAAGGAGTCTTGGGACACCTTGCTCTCCGCCTCTATCCAGTGCAAAAGCCAACTGGAGGGGGCCCTCTCGCAATGGACCAGTTACCAGGATGATGTGCGCCAGTTCGTCTGCTGGGTGGAGCAGGTGGAGCAGAGTCTGGAGGCCACGGACCGGCCATGTTCAGAAATGAGAGACAAAACGGACAACCTGGACAAAGCCAAGGTACCTGTTCTTTTTGACCAGTCACTATGCAGTCTTAGGAAAGGAATTGTTTAGAAACATGTAATTAAATATAATAAAAATGAATAAGAAAGAATAGTTAATTAATTAATAGGTTGCTAATGATTAATTCATGAATTGTTGACTATGTGCCGTGTGTGTGTTGTTCCTGCTAGCTGCTGTTTGAGGAGGTGTTGAGTCACGGCAGTCTCCTGGACACCATCGCACAGAAGGGAGCTGGAATGGCGGAGCACTGTGTCACTCAGATGGAGCTGCAAGACCTGCAGGAGCGCTACAGTGCTGTGAGGGAGAAGGCAGAGGTAACGCTACTGCGCTCAAAACAGTGTGTGCATATTAACACACACACTATACAGTCAGTCAATAACCAACAGAGCATCACACCCACATCCAGATATGACTCCTAAAAACAAAGAGAAAGACTGACGGACTATAATATGATGTTTGTGGAATTAAATAAAATATTTTATTTAATCTCATAAGTAGAACTGGTTAGAAATAATTTATCAAATAAATTGTGTGTGTGTGTGTGTGTGTGTGTGTGTGTGTGTGTGTGCGCATGCGTGTGTGTGCGCCTGTGTGTGCGCCTGTGTGTGTGCGCCTGTGTGTGTGTGTGTGTGTGTGTGTGTGCATGTGCGTGTGCGTGTGTGTGCGCCTGTGTGTGTGTGTGTGTGTGTGTGTGTGTGTGTGTGCGTGCGTGTGCGCCTGTGTGTGTGTCCATCCGTGTAGCATGCAGTGGGCAGGGCAGAGGATCTGGTGCACAGCCATGAGGAGCACAGGCACTGCCTGCAGCAGTTCCGGGCGTGGCTGGAGCAGGAGCAGGAGAGGCTGAGCGCTCACACCCCTCTGGAGGGAGATGTCGACTCCCTGGAGAACACACTGCAGAAGCTGCAGGTCGGTGGAGGGGCTGTGTGTGTGTTTGGCGGGTTTACACATTCAAATGCAGTTTCTCTCCACTCATATTCAGGAAAACGTGACCCATATCTGTCATGACTATCAACAAACTAGGATGGTCCAATTACAGAATGTGTTTCTAGTAATAGGAATAATGGTAATATAATGCAATATCTGTTGTATATTGCACCTCCAGCATTGTCCACAGCTGTAGTGCATCATGAGAAGCTAACAACTTAAGTAAATGTTTGCACAAAGCATTACACAGCTGCACAATTTGGTTGGTTTATTTCATGCTTTACTTCACACCATCAAAGCCTCCCCCACCTCAAGGGCATCGTTGACTGGAGTGACCACTGCACCACACTGGAGTGACCACTGCACCACACGCATACTAACGCTGCCTCTGTGTACCGTCCCTCCCTCCCCTGCACCAGGAGCAGCAGAGGGGCTGTACGGAGGGCCACACCCTGCTGAACGCGCTGCAGCGGAGCCGCGAGGCGCTGCTGGCCTGGGGCGCGCCCTCGCTGGAGGAGCGCCAGCTGGAGGCGCTGCAGGCCGACTGGAGCTCGCACCAGGCCCGTCTGGGCGAGACGCGCGCCCAGCTCAACAGCACGCTGGCCAAGCTGCGGCAGATCGAGCAGAAATTCCACCGGCTGGACACCTGGCTCAAGGGCATGGAGAGCAAGGGCCAGCTACGCTCCAGCCGCCGCTCCGACCGCGCCACCAAGGAGGCGCAGCTGCAGATGCTGGAGGTCAGGAGGCAGCCTGTCTGTGATCTTTTCTGGTCTGTGGATTTGGCAGGCCCCACACACTCCAGTTTGCCTACCTGCTTGCTTTAAGACAGAGATCTTTCTCAGTTACAGCAGAGGGGTCTGCCAAATCTTTTTTTTCCAGTTTTTACCCAAAAATTACGAAATCTGTATTAATAATTCTTCAGATAATAAACATGTCAGAAATTATTATTTGTTATGACTTAACATTGTATACACCATTATAAAGTACATTCATACTGTACATGGCACTATAAGTCGGCCTACACATTATTGTTTTTGATTTAATAAGAAACATCATTTTATACAAAATGTAACAGAAGGTCCCACTGTGTCACTATCAGTCAAGGGGTCCCTCCTTGGCCTGAAAAATGTTGAAGACTTCTGTTGTACAGGCTTCAGGCCTTGGCTTCTGTAAAGCCCCTTTATACTGATACAGACAAACAAGATGAAATGTATTTCATTTGCTGTGTGTGTGTGTGTGTGTGTGTGTGTGTGTGTGTGTGTGTGTGTGTGTGTGCGTGTGTGTGTGTGTGTGTGTGTGTGTGTGTGTGTGTGTGTGTGTGTGTGTGTGTGTGTGTGTGTCCAGGCATGGCAGGAGGAGGTGTTGGTTTACCAGAGTGAGGTGGAGAGCCTGAGCTCGCTGGCCCAGCAGGTGCTGGAGGAGAGCCACATCAGCAGCCGAGTCAGCGCCACGGCAACCCAGCTGACATCACGCTACCACGCTCTGCTGCTGCTCCTCATGGTGAGAGGGAGAGCAGAAACACACACAGCTCTTAATCCAGACAAACACAGGGACACCCACAAACACACACAGCTCTTAATCCAGACAAACACAGGGACACCCACAAACACACACAGCTCTTAATCCAGACAAACACAGGGACACCCACAAACACACACAGCTCTTAATCCAGACAAACACAGGGACACCCACAAACACACACAGCTCTTAATCCAGACAAACACAGGGACAACCACAAACACACACAGCTCTTAATCCATACGAACACAGGGACAACCACAAACACACACAGCTCTTAATCCATACGAACACAGGGACAACCACAATCACACTCACAAACACGCACAGCTCTTAATCCAGACAAACACAAGGACAAACACACACACACACACACACACACACACACACAAACACACAGCTCTTAATCCAGACAAACACAAGGAAAAAAACACATACACACACACACACACACACAGCTCTTAATCCAGGCAAACACAGGGAGAAACACACACACACACGAAAGAACACACACACACACACACACACACACACACACACATATACAGACAGAAGCAAAATATGGTGCTGGGACTGAACTAGTTTATTTACCGTCCCTCCCTGAAGCAGTGTAGTCGTTCTCTTACATTTATATAAACACACACACAAAGCCCATTTGGAAAAGCCCCAAATGCCTCTGCTCCCCGTTTTTAGGAGACCATCAAGCAGCTGAAAGAGGAGGTGTCGTGTATAGAGGAAGCCCAGAGTGTGTTCAGCACCTTCTCTGACTGGCTGAGTATGGCGCAGAAGAACTTCAGCAGCGTGTCCATCAGCATCGATGTTGTGGACCGCGTCGCCATGGAGAGAAAAAAGAAGAAATTAGAGGTACACAAGAGACTGCATGACTAAAAGCAGCTCAAAAATGCTATTTCATTGGAATCACTGTTCATATATGGTAGATTCAACAGCAGAGTGAAATGCAGTTGTCAAACCTAACTTACTCTTGGTACCCAGTTCCTGCACTATTGAGCACCATAGCTAGCACAGTCTTCTATTGCATCTGCAGCTATTCTGATCTCTAATGGCTTGTTTCAGGCTTTTAAAAATATGATCTCAGAGGTGTTTCAGAGAGCAGGTCTGCAGAGTATGTGTATGTGTTACAGTATGAGTTATGCTATTAGTGGCGTGCTACACAGGAAGCAGCTATCTAACCATGTCTGACTTCCTGGTGTGCGGCAGGCGCTGCAAGGGGACGTGCAGCGGGGCCGCGGCTTCCTCACGGCCATGCGGGAGAAGACGGAGCGGGCGGCGGCCTTCCTGGAGGAGCCAGAGGCGGAGCAGATGCGGGAGGAGGTGTCGGCACGTCTCTCCCAGCAGGAGGCGCTGGTGGGGGCCATCAGGCAGGAGCTGAGCACGCTGGACAAGAGCCTGCAGCTGTCCAAGGACTTCCTGGACAAGTACAAGGCGCAGGCGCAGTGGGTGAGCGAGACGCGCACGGTGCTCGGGGCACCACTGGAGCCCAAAGCCGAGCTGTACCAAAGGAAAGCCCAGCTGGCCAAGTACAAGGTGGGTTTGGATCACTGTGTAGGCTGTGGACCACAACTTATCCAGTGATTAAAGGTACAGTCCTTGATTCTGGTGAAGGGTTGTTAAATTTGTAGCTCCAAAATTGTACACCATTCCCTTCTTTGCTCGTACAGCTAAATGTTGATTGGCTGTAATGGTGTATGGCGCTTTCAGACCCTGGGTTGTGCCTGAGCATCAGAGGTTTTTGAATGCATAGACTGGAACAAGAATTTAGCTGAATTCAAAAAGTCTGATAGATTGTAATCAAGGAAGCGCCTTTATGTAAAAAAGAATAAACCCTGGTGTGATCCACAGCCTACCAAATCCCTCTTGGTTCCAATGTTTGAGTTTACCTAAAGAAAGTGAAAGTGAAGTCGCCTTGACACTTGGGTTTTCCTGCTTATAGACCCTGCAGCAAACGGTCCAGTCCCACGAGTCTGCGATGAGGTCCGTCATGGAGAGGGGAGAGGCCCTGCTTGACTCGGTCAAGGACCCTACCATCAGCGAGAACATGAGCAAGCTGCAGGCTGACTACACTGAGCTCTGCTCCGCAGCCAAGGTGGGTGTGTGATGCGTTCACTCTGAAAGCACAAAGCTATTTTTTCAGTCTTCTGCTATCAGCACAGCAACAGCAATGTCAGCTGGTACACCACAACAGCAGTAGAGAAAGCGTGGTAGACAGGGTTTAGCTCATTGTGGTGTGTGGATGCGAGAAGTGTAGATGCAAGATGTCATACATGTGCATGTTTTTAATAGTCACTCACATGAACACACAACTATTTCCCCGTGCGTGTGTTCGTAACTCCAGGCGCGGGTCCAGAGTCTGTCGGAGCGTGTGCGGGAGCACGAGGAGTACTGCGGAGAGCTACAAGAGGTGGAACGCTGGCTGCTGCAGATGTCCAGTCGCCTGGTGACGTCCGACTCCATGCAGAGTGGCTCTCTAGAGGCGGCCACACAGCAGCTAGCCAGACACAAGGTGAGCTCAGGGAGGCATCTGGTTTCAGGGCACTGCTTTCTTACACTTTATGTTTACAAATGTTTCTGCTGGTATGATTTTGTGAAATCAGGAGATGCCCAGTGTTTTAATTTTTGTCTGAGAACATTTAAAATATAGTGTTCAGTGGTTTTACATGGCTTCCTTAGAAAACCATATGCAGAAGTAATGCAATCACACAGGAAGTTTTAGGTTTCTGTGTTGTATCTGTGTCACGCTCTTGGTGCTTTTGCACTGACTCTTCAGATTCACACTTTACTGTGCAGCACTAATAGTGTTAAACAAAAAATGTCCTTGTGATTGACTGTCACAAACCCATCTCCTCTCAGGCCATAATGGAGGAGATCGCTGGCTTTGAGGACCTTCTGAACGCACTGAAGGAGAGAGGAGAGGAGCTGGTCAGTGGCTGCCCGGACGCGGTCCAACCCCGGGTCTGTCAGCAGGTTCAGACCCAGCAGCAGGGCACCAGAGACAGCTACTCTGCCATCTGCAGCACCGCCCAGCGGGTGAGCGCCTGTCTGGGGCACAGAAAGAGAGCAGTCACATAGTCACCTCTGTTTGGGCCGCAGCATGTGAAAAACCTAACTGTACTCTAGGCCTTCCCATGTGTGTGTGTGTGTGTGTGTGTGTGTGTGTGTGTGTACTGTATGTATGTATGTGTCCAAGTCTTTGTTGCTAGCAGTGACCGTTTATTTCTGTGTCAAACGGTCACTTCACCAAGCTGTGCTCTGCACGTGCTGTGTATGCGGGTGTGTGTATTTTTGTGTGACATCATTTGTTTGTGTGTGTGTGTGTGTGTGTGAGCAGTTGTACCAGAGCCTGGAGCGGGAGCAGCAGAAGTATGTGAGTCATCAGGACACGCTGCAGCAGTGCCAGAGCTGGCTGGCTGCCGTTCAGCAGGAGGTGCAGCTGCACGCACTACCCCCTCACGGCCTACAGGAGGCGCTCAAACAGGTCAGAGTCCAGTGCTCTCCATTACATGCAGGGAACTGATACAAGCGGTAGAAATGCAGCTATTGCTTGAGATGCATAAATTGAATAGATGTTGGATCATGTTAGCACTAACAATATTATTTGTAGGTTTCAAGTATACACACAAATTAGTGTGGACAAGAGAAGAAAGAATGTGTAGCATGCGTATAAAGAGAGTACAAAAAGACCTTGTGTATAACCAATGTGTCTAAAACACTAATAGTAGTACTGTTGTAAATAGCTATAATAAATGATAATAAAATAACATTTTCACCGGTTCATCCCCCACAGGTGAAACACTTCAGGGCTGTGCAGGAACAGGCCAGCACATACCTGGACCTGGTGTGCTCTGTGTGTGACCTGTCAGATGAAACGGTCAGGAGCACAGCAGCTGAGATTCAGCAGATCAAAATCACTGTGAGTCTCAAGATCCAAACATCTTTTACCATACGTGTGGTTGCTTATCTGTAACGCAACACAACACCAGATTTCTTATATTCAGTCTTCATTATTAATAAACCTAATAGTAAGACAAAAATGTATCACTAATCCTATTTTGTCCTCATTATGGAGTCAACCTCTGTTCTAACCTTACTCCTTTAGATAATTAGCCATATTTATTTAACCATGAAATAACAGTTGTAGATGTCCTTTTATTCTGTTGTGTTGATTTGGTCCCTGACGCTGTTTTGCTTGTTATGTTGGCTGTGGGGCAGATTGAGGAGCGCATGATGAGGGCGCAGGAGCTGTCGGAGGGCTGGAGGGAGATCCTGGACCAGAAGCAGGAGCTGGCCTCCCTCTTCCAGGACATGGAGCAGCAGCTGCAGGGCCTCACCCGCCGGCCGGCCGAGCTGGAGCCCAAGATCGCCCAGAACATGCTGGACCAGGCCCGGGTACGGAGCACTTCTTACACACAGAGGCAGAAATATCATCTGTTCCCAAATAGGAGGCTTTTCAATAATATCCGTGAATAAATTAATTATTTTTATTTACGGTAATTGTTTATTTAATTAATTAATGTATTAATTTGTCCGTATTCTAACATTACATTACTTTGTTTCTTACTCTAAAGCTGAAACTTAAGTTTGATGTGAAAATGTGGTCCAGTGTTACCTGTTACCTCATACTGACTGCACACTGTAGAGGATGTGTGGTAACATCCTTCCAACGACAAGTTTGTAGTCTGTGTAATGACAGAAACTACCTCGTGGTATTTTTTGTTCCAGTTAGTCTGTAAGTTTGGTGGAAAATTACATTTAAAAAATGTGGCTCTGCCATCTCCCACCCTGTAGGAGTTCAGCCAGCAGCTGCAGAGTCGTCAGGCCACCCTGACGCGGATGACGGAGACGGTGATGAAGCTGACTGAGGGCCGGGAGTCGTCGGAGCATGCCGAGATCAGCCGCCTGAGCCACTCCTGGCTGGAGCTGTGTCACCAGGCCAACAAGCTGCAGGCCCAGCGGGAGGAGGACCTGCGCCGGACCGGCGAGTACCACGACTGCATCGCCGCCATGGAGGCCCTGTTCGAACAGGTGACCAAGGACTGGGACAGCCTGGCCAGGTAGGCATCACTGAATGATGTTATATTATAAATGCTATTATCAGTACTTAAATACTTAAAGATAACCGGCAATGTGCCATAATTCAGACGTGGAGCGGACTAATTTGGAAATGCATTATTATATACAGCAAAACAGCTTCAACAATTTCTCATAACTTTAGGCACAAACTTTAAGCCCTTCACTGTGTAGTTGAAGGAGATCTGGAAATAGTTTTGTACCAGCATCAAATAATGGCCCATTTTAACTTTCATGTTTTTAGAACGGATGCTGAAAGTTCACTGGACCATCTTGAGGCTCTGAAAAAGCTAGCGGTCACCCTGAAGGATAAGAGGAGCACTCTGGAGGACCTGAAGGAGCAGCGACAGAAAGTGGTGGAGCATCTGAACCTGGACGACAAGGAGCTGGTGAAAGAGCAGATCAGCCACTTTGAGCAGCGCTGGGCCCAACTGGAGAGCCTGATCGAGAAGAAGATCCAGGACTCCATGGCCACGCTGGACGAGCTGGCCCAGGTGGAGGCCCGGCTGCGGGAGGCTCGCGACTGGGCCGAGGAGCAGCAGCCAGCGCTGGCCGAGGCCATGAAGATGAGCCCCCCACCAGACCTGGCCCAGAGCTTCCTATTCGACCACCTGAGCATCTGCAGCGAGCTGGAGGTCAAGCAGCTCATGCTGGCCCAGGCCATCACCGACGCAGATCGCGTGCTGGCCAACCTGGGCCTCAACGAGAGGCAGAGGCTTCAGCAGCTCATCGCCGCCACTCAGGGTGAGCTGGAGTCGCTGAGCGTCAAGGTGAGCCAGCGGCGGAAGCACCTGAGCAAGGCATTCACAGAGCGGACGCAGTTCCTCCAGGCGGTGGGCCAGGCCGTCTCCTGGGTCCAGCAGAACGAGAAGAAGGCCCTGGCGGACGAGTTCATCGCACTGCTGCCCGACGACCTCGCCAAGCAGGTCCGCTCGTGCCGGAACATCCAGAGCAGGCTGAAGGCCTATCAGAGCGAGCTGACCTCCCTCTGGGCCCAGGGCAGGGATCTGATGAGGGACGCCACGGAGGAGGAGAAGGCCGAGATGTTGGCCAAGCTGCAGGAGCTGCAGACCATCTTTGAGGTGGCGCTTCAGAGGTGCAGCCAGCGCCTGCAGGAGCTGGAGAAAGTCCTGGCCACTAGGAGGTACTTCACCGCCGACCTGGAGAAGACCTGTCAGTGGCTGAAGCAGGCGGATATTGTAACCTTCCCAGAGATCAATCTAATGAATGGAGACGCAGAGTTGAATGTACAGCTCACAAAGTACCAGCAGCTACTGGAACAGGCTGTGGAGTATGAAAATCTGCTCTTAAATGTCCAGAGAGCCGGTCAGGATATTCTGCCCACGCTAAGTGAGGTCAACCACAGTTACCTGGATGAAAAGCTCAATTGGCTCCCTCAGCAGTACAACAACATCTTGGCCTTGGCCAAAGAAAAGCAAGAGAAGATCCAGCAGGCCCTCCTAGCCCGGAAGGAGTATGCTTCCTTTATTGAGGTTACCTTCAAAGCTCTGAAAGAGCTGGAGGAACAGTTCCATAGCCTAGGCACGCAGACTGTCGGCCTGAAGACAGAGGAAGTGACTAATTTACAGAGCAGCTACAAAGCTCTGCAGGACGAACTGGTCAACTTGGGGTCAGCCGTCAACGAGCTCAACCAAAAGAAGGAGGGCTTCCGTAGCACAGGCCAACCCTGGAGGTCCGAGGAAATGACCCAGCTGGTCAGCCTCTACAACGGGCTGAAGCGGCTGATCGAGCAGAAGGTGGAGCACCTGGATGACACACTGGAGTCCTTCGAGGACCACCATGCCATGGCCATGCAGGTGGACTCGGAGCTCAAGGCCACCAAGGAGCAGCTGGTCAAGGTGAACGCCGAGACGCAGTCAGCCGAGGAGCGGCTTAAGAACTACCACTCGCTGGCTGCCAGCCTGCAGGGGGCCAGCTCTCACCTTTCGCGCCTCCGTGAGCAGATGGACAGCCTTGCGCTACACATGGACCCTGCTGCCCACGAGGCGTCCCGCCAGCAGCTCATCCTCTGGCAGGAAGAGCTGCACTCCCTGCAGGCCGCGGTCGGCGAGCTGATCGTCGAGTGCGAGAACCGCTTCGTGCAGAGCAAGGACTTCGAGACGGAGGTGAAGCGCACGCTGGACTGGCTCCAGCAGGTGCGCGACGAGCTCGGCTGCGCTGTGGTGGTGGACGTGAAGGTGGAGAAGGTGCAGGAGGAGATCCGTAAGCAGCAGATCATGCAGGAGGAGGTGCAGTCCCGCCTGAGGATCGTCATGGCGCTCAGCACCAGGGAGAAGCAGAAGTACACCAGCGCCAACGAGCTGGTACCCGAGCACGTGGACAGCAGCCTGCAGGAGATGGCCAAGCTGGAAGCAGATGTACAACAAGCTCTGTCTACCAAACAGGTGAGTTAGAAGTCATCTCAACCATTTCAGCCATTTTAAAAGGGTTTCAGCCTTACATTTATTAGAATTTTGTTTTTAATCTGTCCACAATGATGTGCACATCACTTCTGTACGGGAAACCTTCTGGGTTGTGGGGGAATTGATGCCCCAAATAGACAAACCCTGGCCTGAAACTCAGTATTTCAGCACCAAGTCTTTATTTCTTTAGGTTAGAACACTAATAGGCAAGATTCAAACTACTCCGGTCTGCAGCATAGCCTACTGCTATAAACTTCACTCCAACAGAGGGCGCTGTGTACAATTGAAACCCAGAGCCGTGTTGAAACCATGCTAAACATAGACATAATAGATTATGTCTATGATGCTAAACATTGCTCTTTTTCACTGTCCTCAATTACAGTTTAAAGATAGTGTATCGCTAAATTTAAATGGATACGGCAGGTACCGGTAAGTGTTTTGTGATGACTCTCATTTCAACAAGAGCGTTGCTGTCTTCAAAGAATACAACTTAACAACATTTCAATCATAGGAGGCTTGCTAAGTTATGCTACAAATTTGTCCTTGTGCTTGAAATTGTGTAAGTAAATAACACAATACCATTTGTTTCTTCAGCATTTTATATCTGAGGTGATAAATGATGAAATAGCTGTGATACAGGCCAGCCTACATAAATAAGACAAATGACAATATACTACATAGGCTAAAAGTTGGTGCTGCATTTGTTGATTGCTATATGAAGGTAAATATTGTCTAATGTATTCTAATACAACTTGAATAATCTTTCAGGACTTGGAATGGACTTGCAATAGGCCAGATCTAGGCCTGCTGTAATCATGTAATCAATGTATTTTCAGATGTCACTGTCATCAAAGTCAGTATGGCCCTCTGGCCTATGTTGCCCACCCTGCTTAAGAGTATTGCACAATTTTGGGGGAGTCAATTAGTAAAACAGTGAAAGCTCATCCTCAGCATCTTTTTTCAACCCTAAACCTGAATATTTTCCTGAGCATCTCCTCTTGTCTGTGTTCCACAGATTACGCTGGAGCAGGCTCTGGTGCTGTGCCAGAAGTACCACTCGCGCATGCAGATGGCCTGCGAGTGGCTGGAGGACGCGGTGGGCTTCCTGCAGCAGGCCAGCCTGGGCGTGGATGTGGAGAACTACGAGGAGTGCCTGCGCCAGCACGAGGACATCATGGCGTCTGAGCAGGACTTCCTGAGCGTGCTGCGCGAGCTTGAGGACCTGCCGCCACAGCTGGAGAAGCTGGTCAACCCCACGGCCGGGGAGCAGCTTCGCCTCAGCGTGGAGTCGGCCCAGCAGAGGGGCGTAGAGGTGCGCGACCAGCTGCAGTGCCACCAGGACGTCCTTAACAGGTATGAGCAAAGATTCCTGATAGATACTTACATACATATACAGTACACACACACACACACACACACACACACACACACATATACATACACATATACATATACATATACACATAGACATACAGCTCTGGAAAAAATTAGAGACCACATTTGAGTGACATTTGAATGAGTTGATGGGTCATATTCAAATTTGCAGTGGTCTCTTAATTTTGAATATGACTGTCAACTCATTCGAATGTCACTCAGCAACTGTAGAATGACATCAGAAAAATGTGCATTGGTCTCCTATTTTTTTTCCAGAGCTGTATATACATACACTTTATTAATCCCATGGGGAATACAAGTATCCAGTAGCTTCTATTACATATACAGAACAAGAAAAAACGCTCACAATTGTGAGATGATGAGATGATAGTCCATCCACCATATAGATGAAATCTCTTATGTTGTAGTATTGATTCAGATGCAAACCTTCAAGGGTCTGATTATATCTGTGTATTGTCAAAGTGGGGTTTTGAGTTCAATATTACAGATTAAAATATTTTTATCTCCTTTGAGCTGTCTCCTTCTGTAGTGCTCCTCTGATAGGCTTTGGAGATATTTCTTCTGAAAGGCTTGGTCATTTCCCTCTCTTCCCAGCTGTGTGGAGCAGTGGACGGCCTATCAGGAGGCTCGGCAGACCGTCATTGAGCTGATGAATGAAGCGGAGAAGAAGCTGACCGAGTTCTCCACAGCAAAGGCTGAAACGGCCCAGGAGGCAGAGGAGAAGCTCCGTAGCCACAAGGTATGAATACAGAAATTAGAGAAAGTATGTCCTCAGTGATTAATGATGAATGAAAACACTGTAGGAGTTGGAGACTATTCTGTGGAGTTGTGGTGACAGAAACAAGATCACAGAATTTGTAATAAAACAAAATGGAGGGCTTTCATTCAATCACACATTTTGCCTTATTTTTGAAATGCATCAGAAATCTAATTCAGTTATGGCCTCCTCCTCTTTGCAGTCTCTGGTGTCCATGGTGAACAGCTTCCAGGACAAACTGACGGAGCTGGAAGAGCAGGCGTCTCAGCTGGAGCTGATTGGCAGTGACGCCAGCAAGGCCACCATCAGCCGCTCCATGACCACCGTGTGGCAGCGGTGGACGCGACTGCGCAGCGTGTCTCGTGCGCAGGAGAGGGTGCTGGAGGACACGACACTCGAATGGAAGACCTTCAGAGACAAGGTAGCCTATGAGACGTAAAAGCTGAGTAGCATGGTCATGATCACAACGTGGTGATATACCACTGCCATACCACTCCCACTCATCACAATTTTAGACAGACCAACTGTGTAGTAGAACCACTGACTTAGTACCATTCTGAACACAAATTTGTATTATATATCGCAGCATTCCTACTTACTGTAGATGTTCTTACTCAGCCATGTTATCATATGTTGCTTTGTAACTCAAAGTTTAGTTCTAGACTAAAAGCTTTTTTTTTTCAATGGAGATTTTCACTGAAGTTCTCTTTTTAAGTCTAGGGGTCTAGGCTTAATCCATGAATTGGAAAATGGTACAATGTGTTTACCTCGTGTGTTTCCCAGATGACTAAGATGCGGTCAGCGGTGGACGAGCTGCAGAACCGCCTGCCCGAGTGTGCGGCGGAGAAGGCCAGTAAGGCCACGCTGCAGTCGCAGCAGGAGCTGCAGGAGGTGCTAAGCCAGGACGTGGAGCGGCAGCAGTCGGCCATCACCCTGCTGCAGCAGTACGCCCTCAGCCTGCTCCACGGCTCCACACAGGTGCCCACGCTTGCCGCCCAGCAGCAGGAGCTGCCCGCACTAAACGACATCCGAGCCCTGCAGCAGCAGCTGGACAGGTCAGCAGCTGGACATGTGACGGAGTTGATGATTGTCATTATGTGACTTAAGAGAGGCAGCTAACAGTTAGCATTACCAGATAAAAGTGGTGATATTTTATTTAGTAAAGTAACATAGAAAGCAGGTGACTATAATGCCATTTAACAGCCCTGATAGGTTCTTGAATGGTAATGGGTAATAGTTTTGACTTGTAATGTATGTATGACCTGACTTGTTAATTAAGTGATCAACAGAGTTGACAGTTTGAATATGAAGGTATCGATATGTAATTGTGATTATCTGTCACATGTATTTCCTTATCTACCTTTCTTTCTTTCTTTCACTAGTCTGCTTCAAAAGACACGTGCCAATCTAACCCGTGTCCAGCAGGAGCTGAAGGACAGGGAGGGTGTGGAGAGAGAGCTTAGCCATGTGAAGACCTGGATCCATCAGTCCCGAGAGCTCCTGCTCAACCCCACAGCAGACTTAGACCTGCTCCTGCAGGAGCTAGAGGTGAGGGACTGGACATGTTCTGTAACATTCTACCTGACTGCAGTTTGTCTTTTTTTATTCAAAGTCCTGTGTCCACTTCAAGATTCGATAGTTAATTTTTAATTTGCAAATACAAACCATCCCAAATGTTAACTTCATTTTGTATGAGATATTATACTTGATAACCCACATACTTTGGTATGTTTCCAACTGGTCTTTCATCAACTTGAGGATCGAGGAATGTATTTCATCTTAAATGTTACTCTTCTTTGGGTTTCAGGTGATGCACAGTGAGCTGTTGACGCACAAGCAGAACGTGGAGAAGATTGCGGAGCAGCAACAGAGTAAATACCTGGACCTGTACACCATTCTGCCCTCAGAGATCTCCATGCAGCTGGCTGAGGTCTCACTGGCTATGGGTGCCATTGAGGATCAGGTGAGACTGTCCCAAGATCCCTTAGGCTTTACTAACTTCACTGTTTATATTCCAGTCTTAGCCAGAGTTGTCACTAGTTTTATAATTATGGCAATTTGTAGGGACATATGTAAAACACTTTTCTCCCAGTTCCTAGTGAGCCTGTGTGAGCCATATACTAGCTATGAATTATGTCCATAACATGTCTGTGTACTGCCCATTGAGCCATCATCTAATGGCGTTCATTAATGTGAAATATGGCCGTTGGTTTGGCCAAATTTTTGAACACTGTATTTTGTTATGATCCATCAAGGTCCAATCCAAAGAGAGAGACATCCAGAAGAGCAAAGACATCAAGCAGAACTTCGACTCTAGAATCCAGGATGTCTCTGAAAAGCTCAAAGCAATCTCCGCTTTGCTAAAGGAGAAGGCAACAGACATTACCCAAGCCAAAGAAGAAACCAAAGTATACCTTAGCAAAAAAAAGCACATTTTCACATATTGTAATATTCATAATTTGTATCATAGTAATATACATAATCTGTAGCATTGGAAATGTATGTATGATCTGGTGATGCGGGTTGCTTAAGCCGGACTACATCTATGTTCGCAGGGCCTGTGTATGGAGCTTGAAGGCTGTGGCAGGATGCTGTCAGAGCTGGCCATGGCCGTGCAGGAGTTCGGCCGCCGGAACCCCCTCCTGGCGCAGCAGCTAAGCGAGGCCATCGGCAAACTGGAGGAGATCCAGCACCACACCAGCCTCCTGGCCGAGTACAGAGCCGCCTGGCTCAGGAAGGTCAGAGACGCTGCACTGAGGGGTTATCAGATAGCACCCACCAAGAGAGATGAAACTCTGTAGACTCAAATGGGAGTAGATGACTATACGATGTGGCTCTTTGGAGACCCTGTGGCTAATATGGATACATCAATCTAATTCGGTGATATCCTCTGGTCATCTAGCTCATTTTCATCATCAGATGTTCAGAACTGAGTATCTTATCCCACTGAAAATAGCTGAGAGGCGTGTTTCGTTATGTGTATTGCACAAGCTAACGGAATGTACATCTAGAGATTTTAACCCTGTGGGTGTCCTCCTCAGGCTGAGGTCTACGCTGATGAGTACCAGGAGATGCTGGAGTTCACGCTCAAGTGGACTGACAAAGCCAAGAGCTTGCTGAAGGCCTCCGTCATCTGGAGCTCCGCCTCCCATCTCCAAGAGCAGATCAGAATGTACCAGGTTAGGCTTCACTCATCGAACACTCAATGAATGAATGAAGGAATTTATTTATTGTCAATATATTGGTGTGTACGACAAAATGCAGGTCATTATACTGAGATATAGAAAGACAAAGGAAAATCAGAGAAAGAAAAGTAGTACATTAACAATAAGTAAGGGATAATGTATAGAACGCCGGTCATTATTGGGAAAATAAGTCCCGACAGGGCGAGCCGGACCCCGACGCGCAGCGGAGTTAATGGAGTGTTCTACTTGCATTGTGAAGAGCCGTGTAATAATCTTATATTAATAAATGGAATAAAATATTAATGCATCTTTACCTATTTTAGTGTATGTCATAAAGCCACTTTTAATATTATAAAATTACTGATCATTTTGTGCCTAGGCAATAGGGTCTGGATTACATACAAATGAAAGTTACTGTTGAGTGTATAAAAATAGTTTATTTCTTAAATAAATATGATGCAAAAATAAATATAATAAACTCAAATAATCACAAATACATCATTTAAAATATGTAAGAAACAGTGATTGTTTGCAGAAAAGCTTATTTATCTCAGTGCCAATACTTCCGTATAAACACATTCTTTGGCCAGTCTGTATTTCCTTCATCTTTTTAAAGACATTTCATCGTTCAACTCCCTTGTTAAGCAAATTGTTAAAAATAAATAAATAAATAAAATGCAAAATCAACCCAGAAACAGAATGTAAAATTATCTACTAAAAGTTTATTTAATATACTGTATATTTTAAAAAACAAAAACAAAAAACAATAATGGTTCATAATAATGTGATCTTGTTTTACTGCCTACAGCCTTTTTCGCCTGGCCATTCTTCTGCGGCCAAAGACGCAAAACAAACATGAGCAAGGAACAGGGTAGTGGACCACAATATCTTGACCATCCAGCTGGATGTGCATCACATCATCCCTGTTCTCTGCTTTCTTTCCCTCTCTTTTTGCTCTCTTCTCGGCGTTCATTGCTTTCTTTTCTGCCTTCTTCGCTTGTTTTTCCGCTTTCTTGAGGGCTTTCTGCTGCTTTTTATTTTCAGCCTTCCTGATGCGCTCCTCCAGCTTTGCGATCTGCTGCAGAGCTGCCACTCTTGTGTTTGCAGTCACACTGCTGGTTTCCTAAAGGAAACAAAGCACAATTCATTCATCTTTTGAAAATAGTCAGATATATATGTTAAATTATCAGAATATCTTAAGAACATTTAAGACGTAACATTCAAACACCACAAAGCTCCACTTCGTTAAAAAATAAATAAATAAATAAATAAATAAATAGAGTAAAAAAACAAATAACACCATGGCAGGCAGAGCAGGCCTAGGAATCAAAACGAGTGAAGTACCTGGGGAGCAAAATCAGGGGTGGTCTGATGCTGTCCAAAACACCACCATTTCCTGGGTTGTCTGTCCAGGCTCTTAGCAGGACCGTTCCCTGCTGTTCCTCCCAAGTGTATGGTATCCTGAAGGAGAAAACATCCAAACATGAAATACTGAAGAGATTTGGAATCCCATTTCTCATTAGACTAGGGTCCATAGACAACATAAACAGCATTAGGAAACAAAAGAAATTACCTGAGGAGAAACGTCAGAAATGGCCTGGTGTTTTCTGAAACACTGCAGTTTTCTGAGTTTCTTTTCCTGGCTTACCATGGGTCCAATCCCAGACGTTTCTTCCAGGTGTTTGATGGCCCTCTAAAGACAAAAAAGAAAAAGTAATGCATGAGGGTGGGTCTTAAAGGTCTTGGATGCTTTGCTATTACATATCCAACTTTATCCAAAACAACACAACAGCTAAATGGGATAACAGAGAAGCCTCCGTCTTACCATTCTGCCCATCAGGTCTTTCATCAGCTTTTCTTTGCTGATAGCCACAGACATAAAAGCAGACAGCAGGGCCTCCTCTCTCTCCCTCATCTGCCTGTCCCAATCCATTCTCTCCTGGATCATTTCCCTCTCCAGAGCAGCCAGGGTCATTGTGTGTTCCTCCCTCTGCTCTTGCAGGAGATTCTGGAGGTTGTTTCTGTCCTTCTCAAGAGCAATGAAATATCTTTCAAGCTCTCTCAGATCAGAGACCCTGTCCTCCCTCTCCATCTTTATGGAGATCTCCTCCAGCTTAGACGAGGCCCTGTTCTCCAGCTCTGTGTTTCCAGCGGTTTGAACCTTCTGGAGGCGTCCACAGAGGAGATCAACTCTCTTCATGATGGTTGTTGGAGTTTCCATGTGTTTATCCAGACTTCTACAATCGCAAAACACACAAGAAACTGTCATGACAATTAAACTGCTCAGATAAGAAGTAGGTGTTAAAACTCAGATTCATAATCTAGATCCATATAGGAGTCGTCGGCAGTATGGAACGGGAGGGTAGGCGATTTTATTAGTACAATCGTGGTGTTTCGATAGCTATCTATGTAGTCTAGCGGCTAGCCTACAGGAAAAGTGTACGTATCGTTCTGATTAAACAACGAGTGGTATCCCCTTGGCTGTAACAGCCCCACTGGCTTTTGAACACGCATTTGAAATGTTTAACAGTTATCCGGTACAGTACAAAACGATTATTGATCTCACCTCTGAAGAAGTAGAAGGTCGTAAGATCAAACGTTTGAGTAATCGTTTCGAAAATCCAGTCAAATCCAGTCGAAAATCAAGCCAAAAAAGATGCGTGCCAATCGCTTTCCAAAATGAAATGCAAGTAATTGATAGAATGTTTGGATGTTTCCATGGTATTGTAGAATTATGGACGCCTTTACGTAGGCTCAGAACCATGTAGAGTTCCATGGCATGTTTTGAGTTTTAATACGTAGGCTCAGAACTTTATAAATTCTATGGGTCTGATAGGCCACCGCGATCTGAAAATTTCGAAAGACATTTTATACAGCCTACATATGTTATCAAGTTGCTCTTTTAATTTTACAACAAATGACGCGACCGCTAATTTTTTGTTGTTCAGGTAGCCTAGAATAGCCTATGATAGGCTATTCACATTCAACGCAACGGGGTTGACAAATAATAAAATATCAATAATAGCAACAATCGTTTATATTATAATAGTAAAATACAAAATGCTTACATAAAGAAACAAATAGTATAGCCTAGCCTGTATAATAATAATAATAATAATAATAATAATAACGAAAACAATAAGATAACATTCAATTTAATCCCACACCGGGGAATTTGAATTGTTACAACAGCCAGGAAAGATGGATCCAGCAATAATAAAAAATAAATATCATAAAAATATTAAGCAATTAAACTATTCAATTCAATTAATACAATTCTTCATGACAGCGGTATAATAGAGCCTGATGGCAGATGGAATGAAAGACCTGCGGTAGCGGTACTTCTTACAAAGTGGGTGCTGATAAGCGCTATCACTGTCCCGTGATCAGGGGGTGATCAGAATTGGCTGTGATTGATGCAAGTTTGTCCAACATCCTCTCACCCACCACCTCAATAGAGTCCAGAGAGCAGCCAATAACAGAGCCAGCTTTCTTAACCAGCTTATTTAGCCTTTTTCTGTCCCTCTCAGAGCTTCCACTTCCCCAACAGACGCTACAACTGAGTCATAAAAATGTATTAACAGTGGCCTTCACACACCAAAGGACCTCAGTCTTCTAAGTAGATGGAGACAACTTTGGACCTTCTTGGCCATCTGTGTTGTGTGTCCAGTCCAGTCTGTTGATTCAGGTGAACACCTAGGTATTTGTAGACTGATACCACCTCAATATCCGCTCCCTGAATGTTCAGTGGTGCACATGATGGGAAAGTCAATTACCATTTCTTTAGTCTTACTGGTGTTCAACAGAAGGTAGTGTCCTCCACACCATTCAATGAAGTTGGCGATGACCAGTATTCTGGAATCCATGCCAAGCCTCCTCAATCGACAAAGGAAGAAGAACCACTGTCTCGCTGCCTTCGTGACCACACTTTTGTGGGTCACAAATGTAAACGTCTGAAGCAGTCGTTACTAAGTAGCTGTTACTAAGGAAATGAGGCAGGAAGTGACTAGTTCAGGTTTCATTATCACTTTCTTGATCAGAGACGGTTGATGTGCTCTAAAGAGTCTTTGTCTTGACACTTGTGCGTTGCAGTCGGTGCTGCGGGAGTCCCGGGCGCTGCAGGGGGACCTGGAGGCCATGCTGGAGAAGGTGGAGCTGCTGTCCGAGGGGCTGCAGGTGGAGGCAATGAACCAGCAGGCGTCCGAGCTGAGCCGCCTCACACAGCAGCTGGAGCAGGACATCCGCATGCGCCTGCAGAACCTGCAGGACGCAGCAGAGGTACCAGAAGCTAGCTTTCTCTCTGACCACTTACCCTAACCTTATTGGTTAATGACTAAACCTCAAGGTTCAAGCTCATGTTCAAGGTGGACTCTATTCCTACTTTATAATGATATAGATAAATCTGAGTTTAATTTAATTTAATTTAATTTAATTTAATTTAATTTAATTTAATTTAATTTAATTAAACCTCCATAGCCATATTATTGTACATGCCCCAAACATTCAATGAAATGCTTTTGAGGTTCTAGTTGGTCAGATTTATTAAAAGAAGAGTCAAATCAAATGATCAAATCAAATCAAATCAGACCAAATGAAAGATCAAATGAAACCCCCTTTTTTCTGTTCTTTTCAGGACATGGAGAAGTTTGAGAGTGAAGTGAAGAATCTGCAGGTGTCTCTGGAGCAGGTGCAGTCCACTCTCACATCACCTGAGCTCACTCGCCTCAGCCTGAAGGACCAACTCTCTCACAGACAGGTAACACAACACAACACTTCTAAATTCTAACACTAATGCAGATCAGGTTTTTAAATGTGTAGGTTTATTAGCCTTTAAATATGACTAACTGCATCTGCAGGAGAATGAATGAGATCAGATACCAGGTGATAATGCTGTGTTGACTGAGCAGGGGCTTTGGCTCTTGTGTGTGCTAGCGTCTGTTGTCTGAGATGGAGAGCTTCAAGCAGCAGGTGCAGGAGGTACAGGTGTGCCAGAGCGCTCTGCGGGTACCTGAGGAGGCAGTGACCAGTCTGCCCATCTGCCGCACTGCCCTTAACCTCCAGCAGGAGGCCAGCCAGCTGCAGCATACCGCCATCCAGCAGTGCAACATCCTACAAGTAAACACACACACACACACACACACACACACACACAGACACACACACACACACACACACACACGCAATTGTACAGGTACACCTGAAGGAGCACGCTTAATGTGATGGATTATCTCACAGCAATTCACATATGAAGTAGTAAGCCCTGTAACAGCAGAATAGACAGCTTCCTTCACACAACTTCCTTCACAGAAGCATGTTGTATTTTATAACGAATAGCGTTCTGTCTCACACATTCTCACCTGCCTATTCTTGTAAGCTAGGATACTGTACTGATGAATTTTGTCTCCCAGGAGGCCGTGGTGCAGCATGAGCAGTATAAACAGGAAGTGAGTCACCTGCAGAGCCTGATGGAGGAGGCCCACGGGCTTATCCAGGCCCAGCCAGTCGCCAGTGGCAACATCCAAGAGCTGCAGGCCCAGATCAAACAGCATGAGGTGTGTGCTCATGGACACACACACACACACACACACACACACACATACACACGTAAAATGTACAGTAAAGACAAGACACACACACTGTTCTTGCTCAACCAAACCCAGACCCACCCTCATGCTTTTGATTCTTTGCCTGAACAGGAGCTGGCCCAGAAGATCCGGGGCTACCAAGAGCAGATCTCCTCCCTGAACTCCAAGTGCCGGATGCTGACGGTGAAGGCTCGTCACGCCAGCATGCTGCTGAGTGTCAGTGAGGGGCAGGGGGCCCCTGACGACCCTGCCAAAAAAGCCTCTCTAGCACAGCCCTCTGTAGTCATGGTAGGTGTCTGAGTGTGTGTGGACTGGTGATGTATAATATACCTACATTCATATCATGAATGTATATGTATATTTTGTGTGTGTGTGTGTAGTCAGTGTATGAGAGAAAGAAAATAATACAATCTTTGTTGGTTGTTAGTTGCATGAATTTTTGTCAGACCTTTTTTCTAGTCTTTTCTGATCACTAACATGCCTACTATTCTCATATTTTTCTGTCTGTGCACTCATCCCCGTGTGTGTATCTATGTGTGTGTGTGTACGCGTGCGCATGCCTCCTCTGCACCACTCATCTGCGCTGTCAGATGACCGCCGGCCGCTGTCACACCCTTTTGTCCCCGGTGACTGAGGAGTCTGGCGAGGAGGGCACCAGCAGCGAGATCTCCTCGCCCCCTTTCTGTCGCTCTCCCTCTCCTATCTCTTACACAGACCCGTCTCTCTACCAGGTACACAGACACATGTGATCTGATTCAAGACTTCATAGCCATACAACTTAGTTGTGTGCTAGAGATAAGTCAACATCCAATAACAGCATGACACATAATAAAAAAACAAGCGTCTGCTACAGTAAATGAATAAATGAAAATGCAAGATATATGAACACATAACATGCACTATGTAGCCCCATGAAGAGCATGCTGGGCCCTTTTACAGCCTCACAGCTTCATGCTAAAGTGATGTGGTCATGTGTTTTTTTTTATGTTATCTGTGTGAAATTAACATGTGGTTGTTGAATATGAGTTTGAATGAACAAAAAAAAATGGAGTTGATGGGAACAGTTCAAAATGTTTTGAAAATGTATCATGAGCTAAATGACACAGTACTATGTTGGTTACCCCACATACTTCTGTTGTGCTGCTTTATTGAACAGGATTGTTCTGCAGTCTTGCAAGCAAACACTGATGTTTAGGCTACTGTCTGTGTGTGTGAGGGAGCCTGTGTTGATGTGTCCCATGCTTTCTTGACTGTCCAGCTGGGAAGGGGTACCCTGACTCGCACTACTGTACAGGAGCTCTACGACCCCACCCTGGAGTCTGTGGCCAATCTTGATGATCTGCAGCGCTCCTGGGAAACACTGAAGAATGTGGTATGCAAGCAAAGCATTATGAAGAATTAGTTTCAATGTGCTCCATGGTCTCCAGTAAAATAAATAAATAAATAAATAAATAAAACAAAAACATGTTTTAGTTGTAGTCTTAAAACATGGCGGTTGAAACTGTTTCCAGATCAGTGAGAAGCAGAGGAGCCTGTATGAGGCCCTGGAGAGGCAGCAGCGCTACCAGGGCTCCCTCCAGGCCATCTCCTCTAAGATGGAGGCAGTGGAGGCCCAGCTGAGGCAGAAGAGCTTTGAGGCAGACCACAGCCCTGACGACCAGCTCGACAGCCACCAGGTAAGGATGAGAGAGGGCCAGGTATCGGCTCAGCAGCAGAACATGTATTATAGTCATGGTATACTTACATAGAGTTATTCGTACCTTTGTTTGTTTCATATAACATGATGTTATGTATCACATATTGCATATTATCAATAACATCAATACATCAATAACGTGTTTCATGTAACATGATAAAAGTGATGTTTTATAGTATCTAAAATGCTGCTCTGCATAAGTTGGCTGTAAAAAGATGGTAACTCAAATGTATTTATTCCATTGTCCTCGCTATGCCCTTGCTATGGAGAATACTAATGACTCGTGCGTTGTTTGTAGACTCTGATGGATGAGGTGCAGTGTCTGCAGGATGAGATCGACGCCCTCCACAGCGGCTTCTCAGAGGAGCTGGTGTCAGACGCACTGGACTCTGACCCCGGCCACCAGCTGGCGCTGCAGTCCAGCCTGTCAGTGCTGGCAGAGAGGATGGCCACTATCCGCACTAAGGCCTCAGGCAGAGGCCAGCTACTGGAGGCAAGGGCCAACTCCACAGTCTCATACGCACACAGTCACATGGTAGAGACATGGACATAAGCATAGACACACCCTCATTCTCATATGTACACACATTTACATTTACATTTATTCATTTAGAACACTTAAATCCAAAAAGACTTACAAAATAAGGAATAATATTCAATCTATCTTGCAAAGGAAACCTTAGGTAACAATAAATACTACTACAACTAGATGTACCGCAGAGCGGTACAAAATATGACCGCCGCCCAGTCCAGCACATTTTTTCCACAAAAAGAAATCACGCTGAAAGGCCTATATGATTCTAACTGTCTCACTAAATTGCATTATCCACACTCAATTCTCACTGGTATCTGCTAGACAACAAGTACCAAAACATGATTAGTTCATAGATTTCACATGTAAAATTCATTTTATACAACCCCACCTCCATCTTGCCTGTTCATAATTATGAGAAATTCTTGATTGTTTGTGTTATGTTTATGTTATGTGTGTGGGTGTGTGTGTGTGTGTGAGTGTGTGTGTGTGTGTGTGTGTGTGTGTGTGTGTGTGTGTGTGTGTGCGTGCCTGCGTATGTGCCTGTGCATGGAAGCGTACATATGTCTACTGTGTGAGTATGTGTCATGATTACTGTGAATGTGTGTGTGTGTGTGTATCTGTTTGTGCACATGTGTGCACATGAACTGGGTTAACATGACCCCTGGAGGCAAATATCGGAAAAAATGGTCATCCTAGGCCCTACAGTTCTCAAGATATTCACAGAGAACTGTGTCTGGCCTACCCTCCTTTCGGGGGGTCCAGTCCAGCGGGGGGGCTACAGATCAAAACGAAAAATGACAGTTCCATGCTATCCATGTGGGGGTACATGCCCACCAAGTTTTGTGTACCCCGGTCTTTCAGTGTCCCGGGAATCCTTGTTGGTGTACGTCACTAAATGTACACATAAATTGTTTTATTGTAAGGCCCCCCATGAACGAAAGTACACAAAACTTGGCATGCATTCGGAGGGTGTCATAATGATCCTACACTTTCAATTTCGTGCAGTTTTGACCATGTCAGCCAGAGATATTGTGATGAAAACACCTAATTTTTTGCTTTTTAATTTTTAACTAGGTGGCGCTATACATGAAATAAGTGGTAATGGGATGGGTTGACATGGCCCCTTGAGATCAACATACAAAAAAAAGGTGGACCTCCTAGGCCCTACGGTTCTCGAGATATTCACAGAAAACTGTCTCCGGCCACCTACAGGCCAGTTGGTGTATAGTAACATAAATTAATTTATTGTGTGGCCCCCCATGAACGGAATTCCACGAAACTTGGCGTGCATTCAGAGGGTGTCATAATGATCCTACACTTCCAATTTCGTGCAGTTTTGACTATGTTAGGTCACAGATACCTGCGATTACAACACCTCATTTTTACTTTTTTGTGTTTAACTAGGTGGCGCTATACATGAAATGAGTGGTTATGGAATGGGTTGACATGGCCCCTTGAGATCAACATACAAAAAAAAAATGGTCCCCCTAAACCTTACGGTTCTCGAGATATTCACAGAAAACTGTGTCTGCCCTACCCTCCTTTCGGGGGGTGCAGTCCAGCGGGGGGGCTACAGATCAAAACGAAAAACGATGGTTCCATGCTATCCATCTGGGGTTACATGCCCACCAAGTTTCGTCTACCCCGGTCTTTCAGTGTCCCGGGAATCATTGACAGAAATTTGGACATGCGAAAAAGAAAAAAAAAAAAAAAAAAAAATCTGACTAAACCTATATGACCGCCGCTTCGCTGCGCGGCGGTCATAATAAACACTACTACACTCACACAGTACACAAAGACACAATGTTCACACACTCACAGTTCAGTGGCACACTCACATGCGGTAATCTAAACACAAGTGGTCAGCAACATCTCTGGCTGTACAGTGTACAACTTGAATACATGTGTGAATACAACAGCGATGTGTCTCGGCTGACCACTTGTGATTGGATCACCCAAGATGTGTTCTGAAGCCAAACGTAAACAAGCCCCCCTCTGTGTGTGCCCCCAGGAGCGGATGAGCCATCGCCTGGAGGGCCAGCAACGCGAGGAGGTGCTGGAGGAGTGCCACGTGCTGGCCGACGAGCTGCACCAGTGGATGCTGCGGACCCGCAGTGCCCTGTGCTCCACCCCGCAGGACGGCGATGCCGACGTCGAGGAGCAGCTCGAGGACTGTCAGGTCAGAGCGCCCCCTGGAGGCTCAGATCAACAGGCATGGTCACTAATGGGCAGACGTGGGAAAGTGAGATGGAACAGAAACCAGATTTTAGATTTTTTTTCAAATGTGTATGGATAGATTTAATCAAAATGTTCATAATATTTTTTTTTACTAAAGACACTCTTTAGTCAGATTGGCAGACTGACTTAACACTAGAGTCCTGCTGAAAGTGTCTTCTTCCAAGAAAGACATTTTTGTCAGTGCCGGTTTTCCTCTGAAGGTTTTAAAGGGCTTTGATTACTGTGAAAGCTTTCAGATCATTATGCTACAATCCGCAAATTAAACTATAGTAAGGCTCTAGCTCCCATTCCCCCATACAGAGCTTAAGGGAACTGGCCTGCACGGCAGCAGGAGAATAAGCTGCCTGTGTGGATCATTTAAATGGTTAGTGACTTAGCAGCTGTAGCCCTACACTTAATCTGATTATGCAAATGCCTATGCATGACTTCGGCCAATCCTGCGCAACGTTACCTCCAACTTTGTCCCAGCGCCCAGTGGGATTTGAAGTGATTAGCGGAGCGCAGGCAGGGGATTGGTCGGGAGCGGTCATCTCGGTTTGCATATTCATGAGGGGGTTTCTCCCGGGGAAGGGCGCGGGAGGCGCAGCACCTGTTGTGGTTGGGAGAAGACGTCGGTTCAGGTCAGGAGACGTTCGATGTTAGCTATGACCCCCCCCCCCCCCCGACAGCACCGACAACTCCTGTGACTGCTTGTCATCTTGCTCACGGTTAGCCTAAGCCTAGTTAGCCGCAAGATATGCCAGTCCTCTATCTTGGGTCTTGACTGAAAAAAGGGGGGCAGCTTTTCCAACACATTGCATTGCATTCTTACTGGAGTTTTAACGGTAGTAGCAGCACTAGTGGCGGCAGAATGTACTCCGAACATGGCTCATGAGGGATTACCGTTGTTGGCGCTTTAGTGGTGGACGCTGTGGGCAGTGGGCGTCAGACGCTGGGTGGGGGGGCGGGTGGGGGTGGGGGGGGCTTTTGCGATGAGGCCGACCGGTCCGGGCTGAGCCGAGCCGGACCCGAGTGCAGCGGAGCGTGATGTTTGAGCTGGCCTCTCTGCTGCTGCTCCTGCAGAATGCGCTGGCCGAGCTGGAGGAGAAGGTGGGGGCCCTGGAGGAGCTGGTGCAGCGCGGGGAGAGCCTGCTGCAGGAGGCGCCGCGCGAGGAGACGCGCCGGGAGGCCGAGCTGCTCACCAGCCGCCTGTGCACGCTCAAGGGCAGCCTGCTGGAGCTGCAGAGGATGCTGCAGGACAAACACCAGCACCTGCAGGTCAGTGCAGTCTGTGTGTTTCAGGTATAATAACATGTGAAAGTGTATGAGCTTGTGGTGCAATTGCACAAAGAAGTGTTTTTGTGTGTCTGTGTGCATATGTATTGCCCAGAGCTGGGTGTTAGTACTTCACAAAGTATTGTGTATTGTGTGTGTGTGTGTGTGTGTGTGTGTTTATATTGTGTCTTTCTATTGTGTGTGTGTGTGTGTGTGTGTGTGTGTGTATGTGTTATGTCTACTGCATAGAGCTGGGTGCTATTTCTTCTGAGCCAAAAGTGTGTTTTGCCACCCCAGAATCAGTCGTTACAGGTTGAAATTTGAAAGAGCTGTTTGATGTTAGTTAACATGCCTGTGTGTGTGTGTGGATTGCCTCTCAGGTGTGTGTGCAGGAGCAGGATGACAGCGAGTCTGACTCCACGCTCTCCCAGAGCTCCACAGTGCAGGACTGGCTGGACCAGGCCCGCTGCACCCGCACCCAGCAACAGCAGGACACCCTCCAGAGACAGAAGGTATGCATCTACTCACACACACACACACACACATGAACATTTATGCAGGCCTTTATATGAAATTCAAGTAAACTCACAGCACATTCTGTGTGTGTGTGTGCGTGTGTGTGTGCAGGAGCTGGAAGAGCAGCTGGCTGAGCAGAAGCGGCTGCTGCAGTCTGTTGCAACCAGAGGGGAGGAGATCATGATCCAGCAAGCGTCTCCCAGCGGCTCCAGGTACACAAGCATTGCACCTCTGGGGTCAAAGGTCACAAACCTACACCAATATCAGAACAACACTCCACCACTACCAAGAGCAATGACTCCAATCTTCAGTGCCACTGGAACTTTGGCTAAAGACATTTACATAGTTTACATAGCACAACATAGGTAGCCCATTACCATTACTAATGCATATATATTTGTGCTGTGCGATATGACCTTGTCTGGCTTCCACACTTTCATCTTTACTTACTCATCTCTCTCTCTCTCTCTCTCTCTCTCTCTCTCTCTTCTCAGTGTAACAGATCCTCTGGAGCTCCTGGAGCAGGAGGCTGAGGCGTCGTCTCTGAGCCCAGAGCAGAGGAGGCAGAGGTGGGAGCGTCTGAGCAGGGACCTGGCCACCAAACTGCAGCTCCTCCAGAGAAACCTCGAACAGGAGCAAGGCCAGATGGTATATTATGCTCGCATGCACATACACAGGCACTCAAGCTTCAGCTTTTATTCACACACTTCCTGTCTGTCACTCTGCAGACACGCACCCAACCATGCCCATTTATAGTTAGCACATTAACACACACACACACACACACACACACAGCACATTTCATATCACTTTTGTCACCTACTTAGCACTCTTGTCATCGCGTTTCTGTCACCTACTTAGAACTCCATACTGCTCTACACACATACATCACCAAAATTCCATAGCTGATGTTTTTAGTAAGGCCCCAGCTTTGAAGGTTTTAGAATATCTTACTAGCATAGATTTTTAAAAACATATTTAAGCTTCTCTAACACCGAATGCTCTGGCCATTAAATAGCCTTAGTTGCTGAAATGGCCTTAAATTAAACAAACAAACAAACTCTACACACATACAAGTCTCACACTGTGCTGCTGTGTGCTCCAGGTGTTCTCTAGAACCACGCCGGTGAGCCCATCAGCGCCGGCGCTGAAGGCCGAGCAGCCCGTCCCGGACCAGTCCTCCCTGACGCCCGTGTTCCAGGGCTTCAGCGAAGCAGTGGAGGACATGGGCACCCAGGTGACTGACCGCTCCCACACTGCTACTGCTGTGTACACCACCGATAAACCGTCGCTACCACTGGAGCACTGTGACTGTCAATGTCATGTCAGTGACACAATGCACTGTGAAATGCCAAGTCTCTGTGTATGTGAATAATGCCACATGTCTCTGCATAGGATGGAATGTTATCAGCCTGTTGTCTGCAATTTTGTAATGTGTATGTGTGTTTGTGTGTGTGTGTGTGTGTGTGTGTGTGTGTGTGTGTGTGTGTGTGTGTGTGTGTGTGTGTGTGTGTGTGTGTGTGTGTGTGTGTGTGTGTGTGTGTGTAGGAGGCTGTGGAGCAAGAACTGTATTCGGCTCTCTCTGCCACTTCCTCCTGGCTGGATAAGGTGGAGAACATGCTCTTCTCTGGACCCCTGCTACTGTCAGAGAACATACAAACCCAACTGTCCAAGGAGGAGGTGAGTTTAATGAGTGCATACTCATACACACATCAACATAGCTCAGTCATGCATACGTGGATGCCTGTAGCGTCAGCGTTCATAGATAGATTAGTAGGTTCTGTCATGCTGTATGAGACCCATGCAAATATGTCATGCACACAAATGATAAGGCATATGTCATACAAGTATATCATACACACAAATGTTACCCCATGACATGCAAGTAGCAGACACGCATGCGCCGCACACACACACACACACACGCACACACACACACACGCACACACGCACACACACACACACACACACACACACACACACACACACACACACACACGCACACACACGCACACACACATTGTCTGTAAGCCTGTACTTTTCTTAAGTGGGTTGTAAACAAATGTATGTTCCACGGCTCCACAGTCTCTGGGGCAAGGTGTGAGTCAGGTGGCCGAGGAGGTGAGCCAAAGCTGGGGGAGGCTGCGGGCCACTGACGGCCTATGTGAGGAGGACCAGCCTCTGATGGAGGAGACCCTTGACTGCCTGAGCCAGAGGCTGCGAGTGTTGGACTCTGCTCTGGGCAGCCGCTGTGACCACATCAGGGCCAGGATGGAGGAGCTCACAGCCTTCCAGGTGAGGTGCTTTTGGACCTCATTTCTCAAACAAACCTAACTTTAATGTGCTCTCATAATGCTCTCATAAACCTAACTTTAATGTGCTTTAATGTGCTCTCATAATGTGCTCTCATTACCTCATTTGTTGAAGTAATATGGTTTAATTTTCTATATAGTGCATATACATGGAACATTAATAGGTTGAGGCAGAGTATGATCATGAAAACCTGTTAAAATACAGTTGAGGAAATTGCAGTAGTGCACATAGGAAGGTGTGGGTTCAGTACATCAAATCCACGTATGCACACAAAACAGGTCCAGAGCTGTTGGAGACACTTCAACCTTACTGTAAATTATATTAAACAGTATAACCAAATGAGCAGTAGACCTGTGTTTGTATTGGTGTTGAATAGCCTTGTTTGTTGAGCAGACCTGTGTTTGTATTGGTGTTGAGTAGCCTTGTTTGTTGAGCAGACCTGTGTTTGTATTGGTGTTGAGTAGCTTTGTTTGTTGAGCAGACCTGTGTTTGTATTGGTGTTGAGTAGCCTTGGTTGTTGAGCAGACCTGTGTTTATATTGGTGTTGACTAGCCTTGTTTGTTGAGCAGACCTGTGTTTGTATTGGTGTTGAATAGCCTTGTTTGTTGAGCAGACCTGTGTTTGTATTGGTGTTGAATAGCCTTGTTTGTTGAGCAGACCTGTGTTTGTATTGGTGTTGAATAGCCTTGTTTGTTGAGCAGACCTGTGTTTGTATTGGTGTTGAATAGCCTTGTTTGTTGTCTGCAGACTGAGCTGAGGGTGCTGGGTGCTGCTCTGGCAGACAGGAAGTGTGAGATTCTGCAGAAGATGGCCGGCATCCTAGACCGACCAGCACAGCAACAGCAGGAGGTGAGACCTGTGAAAGTCCTCATTCATACACACACACACACACACACACACACACACACACACACACACACACACACACACACACACACACACACACACACACACACTAAAACACTAAAACACTGTTTCACACACATCCTTCTAGCCCAAGAAGGGTTAAACCCAATAGATATATTATCTGTGTGACTAGATTGTAGCTGAGGCGGAGGAGATGTTGCGAGAGCTCGAGTACAAGCTCACCGAGCTAAAGGTCAGAGGAGCCCAGCTGCAGCCTGACCAGGCCACCACCAACCAGCTGCTCAAATTACAGGTGGGACACACATACTCATCATTCTCTTTCTCTCTCACACACACACACACACACACACACACACATACACACACACTTGATCTTGAACTTGATTTGAGTTGGGTTTCTATAGGATGCCTATGAGGAGCTGGTTCTGACGGTGGGCTCTCGGCGTAGCGGGCTCAACCAGAACCTGGCGCTGAAAACCCAGTACGAGCGAGCCCTACAGGACCTCACTGACCTCCTCGACACGGCGCAGGACAAGATGGCTGCCGGGCAGAAGCTCATGGCCAGCTCTGTGGAGGAGGTGCACAACCTGCTGTCCAAACACAAGGTGCTGTAGAACCCCCACCAACACAACTCACGGAATGTTCTAGTCCCATCTGGGGAAAACTGTCCAGTTTACAGCATGTGTGATTGAACACTGCGCGAAGTCTCGATAAAATCTAGTTTTTTTTATTTTATTTTTTTTATTTTGGGGGGGGGGGGTTTGGTCATGTACACACCCAAACACACATGCACACACACCATATATTACATACTGTGTTTAAGAAATGATATCTACTGTATAGGCACTTCCTTCATTGGTCTGCTCATTGCTCTTCTGTCCTTCCCCTCCCTTCAGGAATTTTTCCAGGGCCTGGAGTCTCACACCATCCTGACAGAGACCTTCTTCAGGAAGATCAGTGTGTTTGTGCTGCCTTCTGAGACCCAGGAGCTGGAGCAGACGCTGAAACGTGCGCAGAGCATCCTCAAGCAGGCCCATCGCAGAGGCGTGGAGATTGAACACATCCTTGAGGTGAGAGAGAGAGACCAGAAAAGAAACAATAAATTGAGAGAAGATTTAAAAACTGTCTAAACAAATTGTGCTCTGGATGACTGTTCTGGATTCAAGACCAATGTTGATATCAGTCATCATCATTGAAATATATCAACTTCTACGTATTCTTTTTTTGTGTGTGTAGAGCTGGACGCGTGTGGTGCAGGACTGCCACACCCTCTCCCAGGAGCTGGTCACGGCAGAGGACACCCTGGCTGGAGTAGGCCTGCTGGAGGAGTCAGAGGAGAGGCTGGCAGAGAGAATATCGCTCTACCAGGTACCACTCATACAAGGGCTCAATGCTGTATCAACATTACACAGACTGTAATATGCAGTACCATGTATTATAGTATATTATAGCCAACAATACACACAACAGACTTTACAGTAATATGAAGCACCATGTTACACATAATAGCCAGTTACTTGTAAATGCAAACAAACAATCAACTGCATTCAGTGTCTAAAACTGCCATCGGTAATGCTTACCCACACTGTCCCCAGGCTAAAGCAACACTGCTTTGATCACTTTGGAAAGCTCCAGATGTTAGAATCCTCCAAAGTGATCAAAGCAGAGTTACTTTACATTAACACTACTGAATGTCAGTGTTGACAAAACGTTCGGTTGGACTATATGTACTCAGTCCACCTCTCTGACCGTTGCTCTCCCCCCCTGTCCCCTCCCCTCTCGTCTCGTCACAGGGTCAGCGGGAGCGGCTGGCGGAGCGTCAGCCAGAGCTGCAGCAGCTGCTTGGCGAGGGCCGTCGGCTGCTGCAGGCGCTGGGCAGCCCGGCCCTGGAGAGCCAGCTGACCCTGCTGGGCGAGCGCTGGCTCAGCTGCAGCACCCGCGTCGCCAAGGAGCTGCAGAGGCTGGAGGCCATCCTCAAACACCAGAGCAGGTCAGAGCGCCCCCCTGTGGAGAGGAGGCATTCGCTCACTAAGCACTGGGCTAAGGGGAACACATACACCATTGGATTTGACATTCACAGACAACCAGCCCACTTGTCACCCTATGGTCTTACAATACTGTACATCTATACATTCTCCTGTACTTGTTTTTGTTCCATATTTCTCTTTAATTAGGTGTGGGGTACAGGTCACAGGCTCAGTTGTTAGTGTAAATCCCTATTTAATGTTCATGACCTATGACCTCCTCCCCTCCTCAGGTACCAGGGTGAGATGACCGAGCTGAGCCAGTGGCTGCAGGACGCCCTGGAGCGTCTGGAGTACTGGAGCACACAAGCCATGGTGGTCCCTCAGGACCCGGAGATGGTGCGAGACCACCTCTACACCTTCCTGGTATGTCACAGTCACATGAACTCATCCACTCTTGATTTGTTGTGTTGTGATAACGACTGGACTTTATCGCGCAGCCCTGTTAACTCTGCTGATGTGGAGATTATGACAATATCCAGATGATCAATTAGCTATCAATAAACAGACTGCACTAATCAGAGTTTGTTGCTCTATGCTAATGTGCCATTTTGTATTGGATGGTCGTGTTAATGTGGAGTTTTTCTCGCCCTGTTTGGAAATTATTCTGTTTTGAAACATGTATTACTACCAATGTAGATGTAGATTTCCTCCAACTGTGGACGGAACTAGTCAAATATTAGACTGGTGATGGGCAACTATCTGTCATGATGGTGGAGTGGTGTGTGATAGCTGGGAAATCTTTTAGTGGCTATCAGTGGACTTTTAATTTGCTTATCACCCCTGTCCTGCAGGAGTTCTGTAAGGAGGTGGAGAGGCGCTCTCCACTGAAGGCCTCCGTGCTCACTGAGGGCAACCAGCTGCTTCGACTGAAGCGGATGGACACGGCGGCACTGCGGTCCGAGCTGGCACTGGTGGACTCGCAGTGGGGCGAGCTGCTCACCCGCATCCCGCTGGTCCAGGAGCGGTTGCACCAGGTACACACTAGAAGCACCAGCGTTACCAGTAGCACCAGCCGTACCAGTAGCACCAGCGTTACCAGTAGCACCAGCAGTACCAGTAGCACCAGCGTTACCAGTAGCACCAGCAGTACTAGTAGCACCAGCGTTAGCAGTAGCACCAGTAGCAGCCAATAGCATCCAGTAGGCTCTCCCCAGCACTCTGAGAGATTAGTGGCTACTGCTAATGGGATTAGCCACACTTTCCCAGGGTGTCAGGGCTGATCTTTACGTGTTCAGTAGAACAAACAAATATAATTTTACTCCCTCGTAACAGGTATTTACCCACATTTGCTGAGATTGTGAGTTCATGTAATAGATGCTGGAGGAGGTCAGATTGTTGGGGTGTTAGTGCCATAGAACTTCTGCCATCCTCTCACTTACTTAGACACGGCGCAGTGAATATGTCCAGCACAACATGCACAATACATAATGTGTTCATTTGCTGTGTGTAGCAAAGGGAGAGAGCGGTCACCCCACCTGGCCTCAAACCGGGCTTGACCGCAACACCAAAGAGCCAGGCTCGTTGGTATGGCAGTCAGAACGCATACTAAACTAAAAATGGCCTCAAGATTTGACTACCCTGTCAATGAACCATGAATAAGCAAGATAACTGTGACACAAAAACATCCTTCTGTCAGAAAAAATAGAATCCATGAAATATTGACTCTCAAAAGTAGCCTGTATACCAGACTCTCTGACTTTGCAGAGAGTCTGGCCTAGATCCATTGGCAAACTTTTATTTCCTGGTTGGTGGACGCTTGTCTGAAGTTTGACATCTTTGGAGTTCAATCACTAACGTTTGGTAATGACGTATGTTAACCACGGGGGACACAACAATAACGATAGGCTTGCAACTTAAACGTAATCGCTCTCAGGAACGCCCTCTGTTCGCTGGTTGGTTCGGAGACAAGTTGCCGAAGTAAACGAAGTGAACGAGAGCTATTCCAGACGGAGTACTGTAGGGAAAATAAATCGAGCGGAAGTATGTAGGCAGGCGGAGGCCAGGCTATCTCAAAAGGCAGATTATAGTTCATGAGATAATAATTATTTGTATAATTGTTTTCTCAGCGGTCATCTTCCTGCTGTCCTTGTCTGATTGGTCCGTTTCTGCCCCGTTTCAGCTCCAGATGGAGAAGCTGGCCTCTCGGCACGCCATGTCCGAGCTGGTCGCCTGGATATCCCTGATGGACAAGACCATTCAGGAGGACGAGGAGAACCTCAAATCAGCT
>NW_027468680.1:18874221-18881721 GCF_046254945.1 Alosa pseudoharengus | reverse complement strand
GCAGCCATGAGCTCTGTGGGGGAGAGGCCGAGCATGTGAGCAGCAGCTGGTCAGTTGTAGTGGTGTTAAATGCCAAGGCTCACATGTTATTGTCATGACATATTGTTATGACATATTCCATATGTCAGATGGATTGCCACATATGGGAATCAGTGAACCACTTCACTATTAATGCTATCGTGTGTGTGTGTGTGTGTGTTCGTGTATGCATGTGTGTGTGTGTGTGTGTGCGTGTGTCTGTGTGTGTGTGTGCGTATGTTTGTGTGTGTGTGTGTGTGTGTGTGTGTGTGTGTGTGTGTGTGTGTGCGCGTGTGTGTGTGTGTGTGTGTGTGTGTGTGTGTGTGTGTGTGAGAGCAGAGTCTACAGGAGCAGCTGAAGACTCAGGAGAGCAGTCTGCAACGATTTGCCTCCATCACCCAGCAGCTGCTGAAAGAGTGCCACCCCTCTGTGTGTGACTCACTCACCCAGAACCTCAATGACACCAATGCCAAGTGAGGCCTCCACTTCTCTATTTCTCTCTACATTCATTTGCATGTTTAAACTCCTATTTACCTTATTTACATGGAAATAAGCTTTATTTATATCACATATACATCAAGAAATTGAATTGACAGAGTATGAATGCATTTGATTAAGTACTATGTATTATTATGTGTGTGTGTGTGTGTGTGTGTGTGTGTGTGTGTGTGTGTGTGTGTGTGTGTGTGTGTGTGTGTGTGTGTGTGCGTGTGTCTCAGGTGGGCCAGCCTGTTGGAGGAGCTGACTGAGGCTCTGGGCTGCAGTAAGGCCCTGCTGCAGCAGTGGCAGAGCTATAAGCAGCTCCATCGCCAGGGCGGCGCCAGCGTGCAGGGGCTGGAGGAGCGGGCAGATGTGCTGCTCAAGGCAGCCAGTGCCAAAGAGATGCCCGAGGAGGAGGTGTCGGCCAACATCCACCAGTGCAGCGTGAGTTTACAGCAGTCAATGTTTAATATGCTCCTAATGTTTATGAAATGATGTAGCATATCAGCATATTGCCATGTCTGTTTCTGTTTGACATTAGATGGACAAGTCAAGTAATACAAGACATGGATTATTAGCATATGATGGAGTGCTCACTCTTATTTACTGTGTGTGATTGAAATGTTGACTAAGTGAGGTTTAGAGAGATTTGTATGTTAGGGATATTATTTTATATCTTACGTATCATATTTGCATATTGTATGTGAAGAGGATGTCTTTTGTGCTGACATGACAGACCTATTCCATAACTTGCACTGCCTGTGTGTGTGTGTGTGTGTGTGTGTGTGTGTGTGTGTGTGTGTGTTTCCTGATGTGTGCAGGAGCTGCTGGAGGAGCTTGCGCAGGTCCAGGCGTCACTGCAGCAGCTGCAGGAGGTGGCGGAGCAGCTGAAGCAGCAGGTGGACACGTCCGCGGCCGGCGCCATCCAGTCCGACCAGCTGATGCTCACGCAGAGACTCAGCCGCCTGGAACAGAGCCTCAGCAGACAGCAGAGCATCCTGCAGGTGTGTGTGTGTGTTTGCAGGAGTTGGAAGAGCAGCTGGCTGAGCAGTAGCGGCTGCTGCAGTCTCTATGTGTGTGTGTGTGTGTGTGTGTGTGTGTGTGTGTGTGTGTGTATGTAAGAGAGATAAGCTATGATAAAGACAGGCACCAGTGTGTGAACCATTGCTAGTTTTAGTTTGAGTTAAAGGTCAAATGATCTCTGTGTTTTGCTGACAGATCGTAGGAGCATTATAACATATGCTAATGCTAATAGGGAGGAATATTCTGACATGTGCTTTGTGTTTGTATTTGTCTTCCTCTGTCCTCCGTTTCCTCTGGTTCCTCCTGCCTCAGACGGGCGTGCAGGACTACGAGCTGTTTAAGGAGCAGCTGGCCTCACTGGACAGCTGGATGAAGGAGGCGGAGGACGCGCTGAACGGGCAGGACCCCACGGGCTCCTCTGACCAGTCACTCATCCAGGGCCGCATGGAAGAGCTCAAGGTAAGGCCTCGTTACATTAAGCCCTCCAATAAGCACAGCGGCAGCCGCCCCAGACCTGGCAGACTGGCCTGCCCTGGCCTGTCAGACAGGCCTTAAGACTTTAGTAAATATACAGTACACCACCAAAAACCATTAGTGAGATGCTAAGATGTTGTCTTATTTTTAGTAAAGGTTGGAAAGACATTATGTGTGTGTGTGTGTGTGTGTGTGTGTGTGTGTGTGTGTCTGTTGCACAGGGGCAGATGCTGCGGTTCAGCAGCCTGGCCCATGAGCTGGAGCAGGTGAATGAGCTGGGCTACCGGCTGCCCCTCAGCGACTCCGAGATCAAACGCCTGCAGAGCCTCAACCGGAGCTGGGCCTCCTCGTCCGCACTCACCACAGAGAGATTCAGGTACTGCACACACACACACACACACACACACACACACACACACACACACACACACAGCCAATACTCACACTTTGGTTGCACAATCGAAACACATGCATTCAGGCCCTGAGACAACTGAACTTAAAAAGAGATTCAATTATGTACCTCAAGTGCGTACCACCTCTACAACACTGCTGGTGCCAAATGATCATAAAGACATATAACGGAATGCATATTTGTATACTGCATAATTAGCTAGCACTGAATGTTTCGTTTGCGTTTGCGTGTGTGTGTGTGTGTGTGTGTTTGTGTGTGTGTGTGCTTGTGTGTGTGTGCTTTTGTGTGCTTGTCCTTCAGTAAGTTGCAGGCCTTCCTGCTGCAGCAGCAGACCTTCCTGGAGAAGTGTGAGGCGTGGATGGAGTTCCTGGTGCAGACGGAGGAGAAGCTGGCCGTGGAGATCTCGGGGAACAACCAGAGTCTGCTGGAGCAGCAGAGAGCCCACGAGGTCCGACACCCACCCTCCAAACCTCCACCTCATCCTTATTCACACTCCGGGGTCACACTAATGCACTATTACACACAGTCACTCACCCAATATTCAACCTGATAAAATGGTATAGCCCCCTTATCTGTTACCTATGACCCTCATCTGTTACAAATGACCTATAGCCTGATCAAGCATTATTGCACACTACTAGTGAGTAACTTGCCCTATACTTGACAAATAAACAGTGTGTCTGTGTGTGTGTGTGTACATGTGTGTAGCTGTTCCAGGCAGAGATGTTTAGTCGGCAGCAGATCCTGCACTCCATCATCAGTGACGGCCAGAAGCTGCTGGACCAGGGCCAGGTGGAGGACCGGTGAGAGGACACGGCTCTGCATTATGGAGTCATTACAGCTAGAGCATTACATTCAGCTCTACTGGAGCCATTAACACACAGTTAGAGCATTACATTCAGCTCTACTGGAGCCATTAACACACAGTTAGAGCATTACATTCGGCTCTACTGGAGCCATTAACACACAGTTAGAGCATTACATTCGGCTCTACTGGAGCCATTAACACACAGTTAGAGCATTACATTCGGCTCTACTGGAGCCATTAACACACAGTTAGAGCATTACATTCAGCTCTACTGGAGCCATTAACACATTTTCACCATCCCTTCTTCCTTTCTCTTTTCCCTTTGCATTTCTCTCTTTTTTATTCTTTATCTATCAATTTTTCCCTCCCTCTCTCTCCCTGTTTCTTTCTATCCCTCTATTCCTCTCTCTCCCTCTCTTTCTCTCTCTCTCTCTCTTTCCCCCTCCCCTCTCTCCCCCTATCTCTCTCTCTCTCTGCAGTGATGAGTTCAGTCTGAAGCTGGCCCTGCTGAGTAACCAGTGGCAGGCGGTGGTGCGTCGCGCTCAGCAGCGGAGGGGGATCATCGACAGTCAGCTGCGCCAGTGGCAACGCTTCAGGCAGCTGGCCGAGAAGCTGCGCCGCTGGCTTCTGGAGGTGGCCCACGCGCCCACCGCCCCCAAACAGCCCATCCCCCTACAGCAGGCCCGCGTCATGCTGGACTCCGTGCAGGTACACGAGCATGGGCGCATATACCCCCCACCACACACTGACACACACACACACACTTTAATGCCTACATAC
Source organism: Alosa pseudoharengus (assembly GCF_046254945.1). Taxonomy (NCBI): domain Eukaryota; kingdom Metazoa; phylum Chordata; class Actinopteri; order Clupeiformes; family Clupeidae; genus Alosa; species Alosa pseudoharengus. The sequence goes on along the minus strand of NW_027468680.1, from coordinate 18,877,726 downwards.
AGAAATATGTACACTAAAGGCCCATTCACACCAAGAACGATAACGATAACTATAACTATAAATAAATATCGTTCTCGTTAATATGAATGACGACGTTCACACATAAACTATAATGATAACGACATGAAGAACGATATCGTTGGGGATCACTTTCAGAGCGATTTTGACAATAGCCAATCAGAACCCATCAAATTTTACTCACAGTCACATTCATTAACACAAGGAGAGACTTTGTTTATCGTTGTTTAGTGTGAACGCTTTTATCGTTATGGTTATAGTTATGGTTATAGTTATCGTTCTTGGTGTGAATGACCCTTAACAGAGACGTACAGTGGCAGGTACATGCACACAGTCCTCAGCCCTTACCACAAAAAACTTCAGGTACCACACACACACGCACACACGCACACACACACACACACACACACACACACACACACACACACACACACACACACACACACATCCTATGAAAACAAATGCTTTCTCACTCAACCCTTGTTGAGTATATTTGAATGTGTTTGTGTGTTTGTTTTGATCTCCAGCTGAAGGAGAAGGTGCTCCATAGACAACAGGGCAGCTACATCCTGACGGTGGAGGCCGGGCGGCAGCTGCTGCTGTCTGCAGACCGCCAGGCCGAGACCAGCCTGCAGGAGGAGCTAGTGAGCATCCAGGCCCGCTGGAGACAGGCCCAGCAGCAGCTGGAGGAGCAGAGGAGGGAGTTGGCCACACTGCTGCGGGTACACAACACACCTCACCACTATTCTTTGCAGCTGGAGGAACATGCTTAGGGCAATATGTTAATTTGTACATTGTTAATTAATATGTTAGTTAATACTTTTAGGTAGTTTAGGTATTTAGTAGGCTTTCTTAAAACCTTATTTGATTCTATTGAATAATATCTATAAACATGTATGTGTTTATTTGAGTCCGCCTTTCTACACTTTTACATACACCTTACTTAAAGACTGTTTTAGAGGACTGTGGTATGCCTCACACAAGAACATGACCAGTGCTGTAGTATATTATTTCACTGAAAATAATATAATGCCACAATATATCTGAGCTGCAACACTCAACAGTTAGAAAATACATATCCTTGCAAAACATTAGGAATGACTTTGAATCAGTTTTCAGTCAGTTTTCTTCCAAGCTTGTAGGCGTTAATGTAAGGAGTGCAATGTCCTTGCTGTAATGCAGTCTGTTGGCCCCTTTTGTGGAAAATGTCCCTGATAAAGATGATAAATAGCATCAGTAAAGTAGGACAAGGCACTAGAGATGTGTCCATTTATAAACAATGACATGGCATTATTACTGACCCATATGGTGTGTGTGTGTGTGTGTGTGTGTGTGTGTGTGTGTGTGTGTGTGTGTGTGTTCCTGGGACAGGACTGGGAGCGCTGTGAGAAGGGCATTGGAGGCTCCTTGGAGAAGTTGAGGGCATTTAAGCGACAGCTTGCCCATCCACTGCCAGACCACCAGGATGAACTGCAGACAGAGCAGATCCGATGCAAGGTACCCAGAACCCACTGCACAGGACAACCACTACTGCTACTACTCATTATATTCAATACCAAAGAACCCACTGCACATTACTACCACTACTGCTACTACTCAATATATTCAATACCAAAGTTTGGGCACTGAATTCAATAGAGCTATACCCAACTTGTCTATTGTTCAATCCATCCACCTGTATGCGCATGTGCAGGATAGATGTGAACTTGTTGTCAATAGATTACTGTTTAATGCTTTGGCAACACAAACAATATTTTGGCATGGCAGTAAATTATTAGTAGTCTAATATAGTCTAAACTATTGTGTGAAGTTTTGTTTCCCTTCAAGCTAGCTTGACAGTCAAATTGAAGTCTGAAGTTTTGTGTAAATGTTGTTTATTGTAAATGAATTGCCTACGTTGTAAATGTAGACGGTGGTAGTGTAGCATTGCTGATTGGCCTGTTGTGCTCGTGCTCAGGAGCTGGAGGGCGGGGCTGAGGGCTGGCGGGAGGAGCTTGGCCAGCTGACACATCTGAGAGAGTCTCTGGGCAGCTGCATCAGTGCAGACGATCTGAGCGTGCTCAAGGAGCGCACCGAGCTGCTGCAGCGCCAGTGGGAAGAGACCTGCCACCAGGTAGCACACACACACATACACACAGACATACACACACACACACAGACATACACACACACACACACACAGACATACACACACACACACAGACATACACACACACTCACACACACACACACACACACACGCACACACACACAGAGAGACATACACACTTACACACACACACACACACACAGAGACATACACACTCACACACTGACACATGCATACAAGCATACACACCTTGAATAGAACATCCATGCTTTTCCTACTTCACAAGAGTTTGTCAAGTGGTCATCTTGTGGCTATTAGGTGAGAACAGAGCGTATGAGTTAGTGATTTGACTTTCTGTTCGAGCGCTGATGACTCAAAGCATACCAGCGCCTTACCAGACCAGACCTTACCAGACAGAGGTTTCTGTTCTCCGGCATCCGGGGACAGAAAACCATGTTATGTGATTGGGGCTGCTCAGATAGTATAGGGGAAGATGAAAATCTGTAGATTCGAAACGCGTGTGCTCTATCTGTTGAAAGCACAGACCACAGGAAGGATGTTGACTGTCATAGTTGCAGTGCTTCGTTGGGCAGTATGATCTTTAGTAATGCTCACACTGTAGAGCTCAGGATGTTTGTTTGATGTGTATTGCATGTTATACCTGTTCTCAATAACGTTTAAAACAATTACAACTAAATGTTACAATTAAAACTAAATGGTTTCAGGATTCAAAGTTGCTGTTTTCCTTCAGTTCCTGAATCCTGCTGAGCAGTTCTGGCAGATTGATTGACAACAGCGCTGCATATTGATTGCACATCTCACACATTCAGTGTGAATGTGTGAGATGTGTCCTGAGAGTTATGTTGGCAGAAGTAATGCGTCGCACACATGCATACGAGAATATATGTTCATATGCAGGCACTGAGACTCTTATTTCCTGTTTTAGTGGCAGATGTGTTGCTCCGGAAAAAAGTCACTTCTTGATTGGCTTTTTTATGTGTGCTTGTGTCTTTTTCTGCTTAACTTGTTAAAAGTGATTACTTTTTTTCTGGCTTGATGCCAGATTGAAATGGGTAGTGATATTCTTGATGATTGTTTTGAACTTATGGTGGAACATATGCTTGTTTGGTACCTGAGTGCAGTGTAAAATGTATTAATCAAGGATCTTTAAACAGTTGTGCTTCAACTCACAGATTCACCTAAAAAGGCCTAATTCAAAAGTGGCATGAAAACATTTAAAAAATTGAAAAATGAAAGAGCAAATCTGATGTGTTATCTGACTTACTCAGTTTGTCTTCATTTTGCCCTTTGACTATACCTTTAAACTAAGTGATCACTGTCTCTGTGTGTGTGTGTGTGTGTGTGTGTGTGTGCAGCTCTCCCTGCGCAGGCAGCAAG